>NW_026068018.1:77337-144951 GCF_014885135.2 Alexandromys fortis | reverse complement strand
CCCTCTCTGTTCCTTCCACCCCGTTTCTGATCACTCACTGCCCATTTGGTTCGCTAGTTATTTGCAGTGCCTGTGTCATCTCCGTGGTGGTGTATGTGTTTAAAGATGAATTTATTTTTATTTTACATGTATAGCCGTTTTGTTTGGGTGTATGTATATGCACCATGTGCATTCCTGGTGCCAGCAGAGACTGGATGAAGGCTTCAGATCTTCTGGAAATGGAGTTACAGATATTTGTGACTTACCATGTGGGTCCTGGGAATTGAACCCAGGTCTTCTGGAACACCAAAACAGTGTTCTTAGCCGCCGAGCCATCTCTCCAGCCACCCCACCCCCCAGTTTTATGACTAATATGAGTTGTAGTTGTCAATCTATCGGACATATTTTTTGGAGAACCCTACGCTTTTCCGTTTGCTCCCAAGGGACCCTGTTTGTCTTTGCCATCTCTGGCCCTTGGAAAGCAGAGGTCACAGTACAAGTCGGTCTTGACACTGTAGAGTCACAGTCCGTGAGTGCACACAGACAGACAACCTGGATGGCAGTGTGTGCTACTGGGTTCTGTTTTTACTTAACTTCTTGAAGTCTGCTCTCCTGAAGCTGGGGCTTTACTGTTACATAGTCAGCCTTGCTCAACCTGGTTATTAAAAATATTAGGAAAGAAGTCTTTATGCTGTTGTTGGGATAGAGTTGAACAATTAAGCAAAAAAAGTAACTTCATAAAAAGCACAATGCAAGGACCTTATTTCATTTGCAGAACTGGGAGGTACCCATGTCTTGTGTATTTTCTCTTTCACTCTAGCTCCAGTAATAGAAGGTAATAGAACTTTGAATACAGGGCTTTGTACATCTAAACATGCACTCGGTCCCTGAACTCCACCTCCAGCCAAGTCCATACTCCCCTTGAGGACTGACGCAGGTCACTGCACATGCTGTGAACACTCCACCCCTGAGTGATGCCACAGGATTTGAATGTTTTATTTTCACTTAAAATATACCAATGAAACAATATTATTTACTTATCAGTCTTTTGGTATAGGGATAAAGTCTTTTTAAAAGAACTCAAGTTCCATGTTGTAGGTTTTGAAATATTATTGTCAATCTAGTTTTTTAAAATATATTTTAAATTTATTTTTTGAGAATTTCATACATGCATACAACATATTTTGATTATACTCAATGCCAGTTCTTCTTACTCCTCCTAGATAAAATATCCTGTCTTGCAGGGCATTGGTGGCATATACCTTTGATCCCAGAACTCAGGAGGCAGAGACAAGCAGATCTCTGAGTTTAAGGCCAACCTGGTCTACAGAGTGAGTTTTAGGGCAGCCAGGGCTACACAGAGAAACCCTGTCTTGAAAAAGCCTTAAAAAAAAGCCTTTATTTCCCCCCATTTTTCCTTTCTTCCCCTTTGTCAAAATCATCTACTAAGTCCAGTTAGTGCTGCTCAGACATGTGTGAATGTGGCGCATCCTCTGGGCATGGCCAACCTTTGACCTCCATATATTTTAAAGTTTGGCAAGGCTTTATGAAGAAATGTGGCAATAGACCCCACCTATGTTCTTTACAGATTTAAAATTTCGAACAGTCTTTCCAGCTGTCCTGCCTACACATAACTTAATAGCAGTTCTTTGTAGTAGCTATCAAACACTGAAACATTCCATTCATAGTGGCCTTTTTTTTTTGGCACTAATATTTATTCAGCTTGAAATATTTGGTATAAACAATGTATCTGCCATCCCCAGGAAGGACATGGGTTAGAAGGAAGCCCTCACTAGTGGTTGACAAACACATTTACCTGGCGAGTGGAGTAGAGATTGTTAAGAGTCGTGGGATGAGCTGCTCCTCTGCTCCCTGGTCACCAGCAGGGACGTCTTACAGGGGTAGTGAACTGTGTGTGGGTGGTATGAGGTTAAGCCAGCCCTGCCATGTCTGTAATGATGTCATTGCGCTCACCCAAGTTTCTCTAGCTGGTTTTTCCCCCAAGTAGCAGTTCCCTTGGTTACTTCCTCTCTGAAGAAGCATGAAGTCACTATTCAGCTTTGCCAGACTTTCGGCCTCTGGTTTGGAGTCTGCAGTCAAATGTCACTGAAGTTTCCCATCACACCGCTTCCTGCTTCTGGGCCAGCACTGAAAACTGAATCAGTAACACATCGCTCATTTCTTCCCTTTGGCCTGATGGTCTGTTCATATTTAGCTCATCAATAGTGTGTTTTCTGCTTTTGCTTCTTTCTCGTTTGAGTGCCTCTTCATCATTCTACAGGGGTGCACAGACTCCCTTCTCCTGTTCCTATGTGATGTTTTGTAGTATAACCAAATCCCAGGACTTATTATGAGGCTGTATTTATAATCTATTTCTCAAGTTCTCATGTCTTGTACTGCCCCCCATATAACTGTCAAGACGCCCCAACCCCAGAGTGTAATTTTAGAAACCTGCCCTTATAGGAGTCTCAGGGCTCCACTGACATCATTCGCTTTCCCCATGACAGGACTAGACTTTTGTGGTGACTGGCCTTGTGATTTTATGTGATCACTGCTTTTTCTTTAAAAAAACATTCAACTTAAATATCAAACTAATGATGTCCAGGACTTGCTTGACTGTCCTTGTGAGATGTGCTTCTTTCTACAAAGCTCTTTATTGAATTACTCAACAGCATCAAACAGGAAATGGCATCCTACTCACCGTTCACCTTTTTGCAGCCTGTTGCTTCCCCCAAAGTATCTTTCCACATCCCTACCCATGGAGGGAGAGGAAGGCCACAGACTTTGTGATTCTGGAACATTGGTCTCCAGCTCATGGTTTCTTTGTTTTTCTTTTTTCTTTCCTTCTTCTCTATTTTTTTCCCTTTCAAGTCAGGGTTTCTCTGTAGTTTTGGAATCTGTCCTGGCACTCGCACTGTAGACCAGGCTGGCCTTGAACTCACAGAGATCCGCTGGGATTAAAGGCGTGCATGAACTCCACCTGACCCCAGCCCATGATTTCTTAAAAGCCAATTCTTTTTTATTTCTAGCAGTGTAGACATTCTTGCAAAGGCCTGAGGCTAGCTAGGATCATGGGTTAGTGGATTGTGTATTGTAATGATTACATTCTAGAACTAATTACTAGCAGGATTCACTAACCATCTCTTGTCGGCATGGAACTCACGCCTTCCTCTCTGCCTGTGCATCACTGGCTTTCTGGCACTAGTGAAAACTTGGTGGTGCTTAGTTGTCCTCTGGCTGTGACTTCTCAAAGCTCCAGGCACATAAAGACAACAGTCAGGGAAGTCCATAACTACATAGCTGTTGTTGCCCTGTGTGCCAGGGTCAAATGATTTCTTTATTTTATTTTTAATTATGTATATGAGTATGTGTCTGCAGATGGGTGTGTTCATGTGAGTACAGGTGCCCATGGAACAGAAGGCGTGGGATCCCCTGGAGTTGGAGTTATAGGCCATATGATACGGGCACTGGAAACTGAACTCAGGTCCTCTGCAAGTGTAGTAAGTGCTCTTAATCATTGAGCCGTCTTCCCAGCCCCAGGGCCAAATGAGTACAAGGTTTTTTCCAAATGCCTTTCTTGGAAAAATTATCTTATGGCATGTTTTAAATGATGTCTTTCCAAAAGTGGTGGTGTATACCTTTAATCCTAGCACTCAGGAGGTAGAGGCAGGTGGATCTCTGTGAGTTCCAGGACAGTCAGAACCTGTTTCAAAAAACAAACAAGCAAGCAAACAAACAAAAAGTTGTAGGAATCAAGTGCCTATATTAATCCCAAGAGTTGTCATTTAATAAATAAATTTAGGTCTGAATAAAAGAATCAATAGAATTCAGAGGCAATTGCCTCTTTTCTTTCTTCCTAGTTGAGCTCACTGTTTTTCTGTTTGTTGACCACACAGATGTGTCTATCAGCTTTCTGTCCCTGTGACACAGTGCCTTCAACAGACAACTTAGAGAGGAGGGGGAGCGCGTGGTCCTTGGGCTGGGCCTGGTTGCTTTAAGGTCTGTGGTGAGGCAATAAAGCATGATGGGAATGAGATGGAGGAAAGGTCTTTAGAGACCAAGAGGGAGAGGGAGGGGGAGGGGGAGGGGGAGAGGGAGGAGAAAGGGCTGAAATATACCCCCAGGAACCGCCCTTTAACTTGGGCCATCTCCTGACTTGTACCACTTCCCGGTAGACAGTCAGGTGGAGATCAAGCCTCCAGTGTGAGCTTTGGAAGGTTTGGCAGATATTTGAGATTCAACCTATAACAACAGGTTCCCAGTGGGACTCACCCTGATCTAATTGTAGCTGAGTACATCAGTCCTGTTAGCTTTAGAAGGATTCACCGTAGTGATTCCCTAAGTACCTGAGGGCCCGGGAATTCGGCATAGCAGAATTTTATGTCTATCACACATGTCCCCCCAGAGCCAATGCTTTCACCAAGCCAGAACTCATACCCATTTTCTTAGATTATAAGGAGTCGCTTTCAGTCCAAGATAAGCAAAACACTTCGCTTACATCCCCAGTGACAGTCTTATATCCACATAGGACATTTTCTTGTCCGTGCTGAAGAGTTTTCTAAAATAGCATTGATTGGCAAGTCTCATGGAGGTGCCTTTGTCATACTCAGTGTGACTGACGATGGGGACAGGCTGAAGTTCCAGCGCACAGTTCCGGAGTGAAGGATGACGCTCGCTAGCCATTACCCGGTGCGGAGTTTGAGCGGCCCATCAGGCATATCAGCGGACAGCCCAGCACAGAAAAATAGCCGCCAGCGGTGCGTTTCCGCGGCGTAGCTATCTGAGAGATTTAAGTTTTCCTTTAAACACACTGGCAAAGGTTTCCCTACGAGCAGGTGATGAAAATCAAGGCTCCTGTCAATTTCATTTGTATTTTCTCCTTTGTGTGAAGATTTGCTCCAAAGCTAAATGTTTTTTTTTTTTTTTTAAATTAGCCATGTGCATCTCTTCTTTTAAGGTAGAAACAGCTAAAAGGACTTTAAAAATCACTTTTGTGCACACAGAAAATAGAAGTTAGAGCAGAAGTCTGTGCTATTGGCCTACATAGTTTTCATTAGGAGCTTTCCTGGCTTCCTCAGAAATTGCTCTACAGCTCAGTAGTTTGCATGTATTTGAATACAGAGCTCCCAACTGGGAGCTTTAAGCTGTTCTCCTGCGTTGGTTTTTCGTCTTACCGTAAGGTGAGCGTCGTCTTCGCTTTCTGTTGTTCAGCTGTGGGCGGTGGGAAGTTGCATCAAGGTCTGGCCCCTGTTTCATCATCACCTGTCTACATAGTGTCTCCACATCCGGGGGTTAGAAGCTTCCCTCTGCTCCTGGGAACTGGGAGCATCCTCTTGTCAGAGACACATCTGTGCTCCATTCCTATCCACAGAGCAGCCGAATCCGTCACTTGGCAGCAAGCTCAAAGCTTTCAAATGCAGAACTACCTCTCCTTCCTGATGCTCTTGTCTGTCTTTCCAGGTCCTAGAGATACAGTCTAATCTTTCACACAACTGGGGGACCAGACCTTAGGTGCTTGGAGGTCACAGTGCTACAAGGATTTGGTGCCAATCCAGCAAATGATTTCCTCTGTTTATCTCTGAGTGGCTGAGGTGACGCTCAATCCACTCCTAACCCCGTCTACACGGATACTCCAGGAGCATGGGCGACAGGTCCCATCCGTGATACCATTTAGCATGATTTTTAGCAACCAGAGTAAAGCAAACTAGTATCAAAGAGACGTGCTGTGCTCCTCTGTACCCCTCCCTCTGGGATCGGAATCCACGAGGCCCACGGACTCTTCCCAGATTCTTTAAATGAAAGTGATGACATTTTAGACATGTAGGTTTCCTAATTTAGAACAGAACTTGGAGTTGGGAAGGGAGGAATGCCGGGTACCTTCCAGTGGCTCTAGTTTATTTGTCTTTCCTCCTTGCTTTAAGCCCTGCCTTCTCCCTTTCCCCTTCTGCCTCCAATGAACCGAATCCCCTAGTGGTTTGGGTATCATTTGTAAGTGATGTCATGGTGATAACTCTGTTCCCATAATGGGAACCAGAAAATAACTGAGACGAAGAACGGCTCATCCGAAGGGGTGTGGAGGCCTTGTCGGCTGTGGCTGCACCCACGCTGCTCTTTAGCCCGCTGAGGGAGGGAGGAAGTCCACCCTCTCAGTGGGTCTCATATAGAATGAACACAGGAATGGTGGAGACTTCAGCACTCCTTCTCATATGTAAGACAAACACATTTTTACAAAGATTATTTTGTCTATTGACTGGACATGTGAATATGCCAGCGCCTTTTTCCTCAGAGAATGAGAAACATTATATTATTATCTAAGAGCTTTGATTAACTTGTTTGTTAGTGAACTGCTTTATAAGTTAATAAGAAATTGCATTATTGTCACAGGATTTTTAAGACGGTAGGGAATCCTCTCTCCCAGATCCCCCACCATAGTAAATGAGGCTATGCTAATTTATGCTAATTAGCACAGCATAAATTAATCACTGTGCACTCAGCAGAAAAGCATTTTTAAACAACCGATCAGAAATTGCCTTCTTTCTTATATTTTAAAGTCATTGTTGAGTGGTGTGGGAGAAGTTTGCGGTTTGAATTTGAAGAAATTAAAGTGATCACTGGATCCGCTGAAGAAATATATTCACTAGAATATGTCTTTTCTTATGATCACTCATTCTTCAAAACTAGGTATCTGGCCGTGAATGGCAGACTCTTGACCAGCCTGGGTCCAGCCACACTTCCAGGGGCTTGGCTGCTGTGGTCTCTTGCCAGCACTGCCTCTAAATAGTACTTGTTTCTCATGCTGCTCCAGAATACAGATCAGCGTGAACCTTCATCCATTACCCTGTCCGCTTCTGGAGATGTGGCCGAACTGTGGTTTCTCCTTATCATGGACACAAACCACAAAGTCTGCCTGTCCCTCGCCTTCTGTGTAGCTTCATCTCAGTCTCCACCCCGCTGCCAGAACTCTGCTCCTTTGCTCTTCAGAATCACTCCTTCCTGGACCACCCGATGCCGCCATGTTCCTTCACCATCAACCTTTAATTTTGTCCAGATTTTATATTCATTACTTTCACTGACCACCACCCTGTATGCCTGGAGCTGTCATTTGATTATTAAAAAAAATAGCACTTTATGTATTCCCAATGGCTTTTGCTCATGAAACCTTTTTTCTCCAACCTCCTCCTTTTTCTGTCTAGTACTTGTACCTTCACCAGAAGGCATCACTTCCTGTGGTTCTCAGTTTTCTTCCATCTTGCTCTCTCTTTCTCAGGCTCTCCCTGATTTTCCTTCACCAGATTGTAAGCTCCAGCACTTTCCTGTTCCTTCTGTCTTTTCCTCACTCCTGAGATCCCCATGGTGTATTCAACTCTCCTCTCTCTCTCTCTCTCTCTCTCTCTCTCTCTCTCTCTCTCTCTCTCTCTCTCTCTCTTTCTCTCTCTCTCTCTCCCTCTCCCCCTCCCTCCCTTTCACATACCATCCACAATTTCCCTCCCTCTTCTCCCATTTCCTCTCCCATCTCCCTTCTACCCCCCATCCACTCTTCCTCCATCTCCATTCAGAAAGGGTAAGGCCTCCCATGGGAGTCAACAAAGCATGGCATATCAAGTTGAGGCAGGACCAAGCTCCTCCCTCTGGCACCAAGGCTGTGCAAGGCACCCCACCATAGAGAATAGGTTCCAAAGAGCCAGCTCATGCACCAGGGTTAGGTCCTGGTCCCACTGCTAGGGCCTCACAAACAAAGCTGCACAACTGTCACCCTGATGCAGAGGACCTAGGTCGGTCCCATGCTGGTTCCCTAGCTGTCGGTCCAGAGTCCATGAGCTCCCAAAATCTCAGGTCAGCTGTCTCTGTGGGTTTTTCCATCATGATCTTGACCCCCTTGATCATATAATCCTTCCTCCCTCTCTTGAGCTGGACTCTGGAGCTCAGCCCAGTGCCTGGCTGTGGATCTGTGCATCTGCTTCCATCAGTTACTGGATGGATGCTCTCTGATGACAATTAGCATAGTCACCAATCTGATTACAAGAGAAGACCAGTTCAGGCACCCTCTTCGCTATTGCTAGGAGTCTTAACTGGGATCATCCTTGTGGGTTCCTAGGAGTTCCCTGGCACCAGATTTCTCCCTAACCCCAAAATAGCCCCCTCTATCTCCGTCCTGCCCCCAGCTCAGCCATCCTGATTCCTCATGTTCCCATGCCCCTATCCTCTCTCCTTTACCCCCTGCCCCCAGTTTACCCAGGAGATCTCATCTATTTTCTCTTCTCAAGCTTATGCATGCATGATCTTCTTCTGAACCTTACTTACAAAGCCATTTATCCATTGGATGTTTTCTCCTAATTTATGTCCCCTCCAAGATACTTTCAACCAATTTCAGTTGATACAGCATCTTCCTAGTGCAATGTGGAGTCTAGAAATATAAGGATAAGTAACCTTTATCAGTCATTCTGAACCATTCGGTGGTAATTTTTTTTTATTTTATATTTTGAGCCTAATCATGTAGCCTAAGATGGCTGCAAACTCCCTGTGCTTCCCGAGTGCTGGGACTATTGGAGCGTGCCAATACACTTGGATTTATTTTGTGCTAGAAATCTGGCCCGTGGCCTTGTGCGGACTCACCAGCACTGTAGGTATGTTTAAGATATACCCCCAGGAGCTTTGTGAATTCTCCAGAAGGAAACTTGAAATTCTACCTAAAAAGGACAGAGAAAGCTTCTAGGGGCAGTAGGCTTTGAGTTGAGACCAGTGGGCGGCAGGAGGTGGGGAGAGGCCGAGAGAACAAAAAAAGGAGGTGAAATATTTTAGGGAAAGGAGCTTGGGTTAGAGGAGCATGCTCTTCCAGGTTCAATCAGTAAAGAAGCCAGTCTTGACCTTGTCATTTTTTCAACTTTTTACCACGAGGTTCTGTCCACCTAAGATTTGTTTCCCTTTTGCATTTGCCTTCCTTTGTTCCTCCGGGGACTGGGACTCTCCTCTGAACTCGTTTATAGCACTCACATGGTGTCCGGTAGTTTGTGCCCTGGACAAACGTGCTGTACTTCGCCTGTATACCGACCTCTTCGTAAGAGCCCCGGGCTGCTAATCCCACTGCGTAGAATGAGACCTCAGCACACGCCCTGCATGGCGACTGATGCCCCACTGCATACACAGAACGAGAGTTCAACCCGTGCCCGGCATGGTGAAGGCGGCTAGACTGCAGGAGACATGCGAACTTCTCACAAAGTCCAAGCAACCCACAGTGGTTCCTGGATGAGATGACAACCAATTTGCTTCAGAAGCAAATTAGCCAATGGTTGTTCAGTAACGCAACCTGCCCAAGTAGCAATTTGACTGCCTCGATTTAGCCACTGGTATTGGGATGCTGTTCATAATTACTGGGAAGAACCTAAAACTCTGTGTTTAAGGTTTTATGTGTATTGGCGTCTAAGTCTTGTTGATACTCTATAATTTGTTATTGGCCAGAAATATGCCTTAATTTGAGAAGTCCATCAGAATTGTTGCATTTTATGAACGTAAAAGCCTTAGAACGTAAAAACAAGACTTAGAAATACTTTTACAGTGGCTTCATGATGCCAAAACAACCACTTGAAAGCAGAAAAAATATGTTGGACATATGCTAC
This sequence comes from Alexandromys fortis, assembly GCF_014885135.2. Lineage (NCBI taxonomy): Eukaryota > Metazoa > Chordata > Mammalia > Rodentia > Cricetidae > Alexandromys > Alexandromys fortis. The sequence goes on along the minus strand of NW_026068018.1, from coordinate 135,358 downwards.
TATTTGTGTACCAGCTTGGGTTTCTTTTTAGATTTATAAGGAAAGGTTGGTTTCGATTAAAAAAAGAAAAAAAGAAAACCCAGAGAGACAGAAAAAGGGAAGGAAAGGGAGAGAAGGAGGGGGAAAGAAAGAGGAAGAGGAAAAGAGGAAGAGGGAGAGGGAGAGGGAGAGAGAGAGAGAGAGAGAGAGAGAGAGAGAGAGAGAGAGAGAGAAATTGATTTTCTTAGCTGCTTTGACTGCAACTGTAACTTGAGATTCTTTAGGCTGTCCCATCTCTTCCCTCTGCTCTAGACAGCCCACCACTACACAGTAAATTCTAACTCCAGAAATTCCCTTATTTGAGTCCTCTTTTATCTGTTTCCCTGTCACTGCCCAAATTTGTACTAAAATATTCTTTTGGTAGGGTTATTGCACTTGACCTCCCAGACACTCGTTGTGTGGGTGTGATCCCCAAACTACCCTTGGTACATCTTTAAATTTCAACATGTGACCTCCCCATTAGAAACAGATTTTTTATTAACTTACAAAACGAGGTCCTACCTACCTCCTTAGCCACACCCCCGACCCCCCTGACCACGCCATTCCTGACTGCTCATGAGCGTGTACGCATACTTGAAGCATTTGAGTTCAGGCTCTTTCTCTGTGTCGTGCTGCCTCAGGCCCTCCTGTGGAATTAGGTGTTCCTGGTACCTGCAATGTCAACCCGATTTACATAGTGTTTCTGTTACTTAGTCATCACGGTGTTATTCAGAGTGAGCAATCTTTTGCTCTGCTTTACAGGTAAGATAAAAAAAAAAAAAAAAAAAAAAGCTCAGAGCTCAAACGACATCCCAAAGGTCACACTGTGAGAAACAAGTAAACTGGGATTGGTAAACTGTTCCTTGCCATTCAAAGAGGCTGAGCTCCTACCTCATCACCTTGCTCAGTTGCATCAGCTCCTCCTGCCACTGTGTTTCCTTCACCATGGCGCTCCATCGATTGCACTGTAACAGAGGGGTCAGTCCCATCTTCCCTCCTTCCATCTCCGTCAGTTACTACAGTGTCTGGCTCATCAGGGGAGCAGAGCAGTACTTAGTGATACAATCAGTGAGGACATCAAACAATATACAGACCCTACCCATTTGCAAGGGAATAAGTCACCTTGGCCTTTGCTTTGTGTGAAGGAGCCCAGGATGAAGAAAGGAGTGGGGGTGCTTTCTTAAACAGGAAAGAGACAATGAGTGCTGTGTGGCCTCTAGAACCATGTGAAAGAGGGGTTCTGATGTGAACCTCTTAGGGAAATCAGGAGCAAACAGCTAGATGCTTTTATCAGATCAGGTTTGAACATTGATATTACTTAACATTTCTTACTTTTCTTGGATGAGGAATATGGTTTATTCCTTATAAATCAACAGTCCCGTGAACAGAGGAAGGGGAAGAGGAGAGAGATAAGATGAAGTGCCTTGCTCCCAGGCGCCATCTGAGAACCTTTGAGTTCTGTTCTCAGAGTGGGCATAAGTGTTGTTGGTGTCATAGAATAGGCTGAAGAATATCGCCCAAAGACGGTCTTGGTTTCCAGAACCTTCTAATATTACCTTATCTGGAAAAAGGTTTTCTGGGTTTTTTTTTTTTCCCTCTTCAGTTTTGATTAAAGATCTTGGGATGAAAGTTGGTGTAGTAACTAGCCCATGCATCTGTCTCCCAGCACCTGAGAGGTGGAGACAGGAAGAAGCTAAGGTCATCCTTAGTTACATAAAGAGTTCAAAGCCAACCTGGGTTACATAAAATCAAGGTCCCCAACGCCAAAACAAACAAAACCTGAGCCACATGAATCCTGATAAGAGAAAGGTAGAGGGGCGGTGGACAGACCTGTACCCACGTTTGGTGAACACAGACGATAGTATGAAGACCGAGGCAGCGTGGAGTAAGACACTCATGAGCCAAGAATGCCGGCAGTCACCAAATATGGAATGTGAAGAATAGGTTAACCCTTGCATTAAATGTGCTGTTGTCTTGATCTTTCACTCCTCGGCAGATCAAAATGAGGAAGAGTGTCTTCCTCAAGCCTGTCTGGTTGGAATTTGTGAGCTCTCTTGGCTTCTTTCTTCCTCAGGACCCTCAGACTGCAGCCCCATCATAGTTCAGGCAGAGCACACACACACACACACACACACACACACACACACACACACACACGTATTCCTTTAGTGTCTCTACTATCTGCCTTTCACCATCTGGTGATGGAATCTGGCAACATAGCTATATTTGATATTTGGATAGGGTTGGTGGACAAGCTCGTGTACTTTAGTTAATTTAGGCTAAGTGCAAGCCTTTCAGTAGACTGGACTTCCCTATTTGTGTGTCCGTCACAGGCATAGATGGGAGATGACAGTAGCTGGGTGTCCTTGCTCCATTCTGTCTACAAGTCCAGGTCACAGGTCATCATTGCAGCAAAGCTAAGGCAGGCACTTGAGGCAGCTAGTCACATCCACAGTCAAGAGCAGAGAGAATAAACGTGTGTATGTTTACCTGTGCTCAGCCCTCTAGTCCAGAAACAAGCCTAGGGAACGGTGCTGCCCACACTGTGGGCCTCCCCACCTGTAGTAATCTCATTAATAAAAGTTCCTCCCAGACATGCCCACAGATCAATATATTTCAAGAGTGTCCCTTACTGAGACTCCTCCCAACTGGTTCTAGATTGCAGAAAGTTGTCAATCAAAACTCACCATCATATTGGTTCCTCTCAACTCTGAACCCCTGGGACCACTGATTTGCTTTCAAAGATGCATTTGTGGGATAAGCATAACTAAGGGGACAACAAAGTTTTCAGAATGCTTTGTAGGAATGTTCTCAAATCTATCCTAAAGTTCCTTGTTCTTAGCCGGGCGGTGGTGGTGCATGCCTTTAATCCCAGCACTCGGGAGGCAGAGGCAGGCGGATCTCTGTGAGCCTGGTCTACAAAGCTAGTTCCGGGACAGGAACCAAAAACTACGGAGAAACCCTGTCTCGAAAAAAAATCCTTATTCTTTGTATCTGAGTGGTACTCCACACATCCACTCATGAGGTCCCCACCCTTCCTTCTCTGCTCTCAGGGCTGACTTGGGGTGTCTCTGCTGCTCAGACTCACTTAACCAGGAGTCTTCTCAGGATCACAGCTTGGCTGCAAGAGCAACCTGCGGACGATGTCTGCTAGGAGGGAGGACATTGCTGAAAAGGGCAGCAGGCAGCAGAGCACACGATCGCTCGAGACATTGAAGTGGAAATGATATTCGTCCAAAACAACTGACCTCCCCCTCTCATAAAAATTCAATACGTTGGGAATCAAGGAAGTTTTCTCTGAGCTCACTGGCCAGCCACAGGGCAGTGGACAGCCTCTCAAACTCGCTGAATTTGGCCTTTCTCCCGGGCTCCATTATTGCAGGATGGAACTCGCTAGCCAGATTGAACAGGAATACCCTGGGGCTTGAAAGGACAAGCTGGCTGCTCCCCTGAGCCCCTAGGCTCCTGGGAAAGGAGCTGCTGGCTTCCTACAGTCTGAAGGGCTCCCATCTGCTGCAGTGTGGATCTACCTCAAGCGATGAAGATAACAGAGACAGGGCTTTCACAGGCCTTGAAAATTCACTGATGAATGTGTGTTTGCCTTGCCTCTCTTAACCACTCTCTGTGGCTAAGAGATGAATACCCCATGTTTTTTTTTTTTTTTTTTGAGGAAATTATAAGAAACTTGATATAGGTAAACATGCTGGAAATTAGCAGCTTCAATGTGATTCAGTGTGTAGCTAGCTAGTGGTCTCCAGGCCCCATTCTGCCCTGGTAGAAAAGTTCTAGTTTGGAACCTACGTCCAAGAGTTATCAAGTACAGCCTGTGAGAGAGCTAAGAGGGATGGAGACCAAAAAACTTAATGAGAAAATGTCATCACGGCTGAAAAGCCTTAAACTCATGAATCACGATGAGCGGAGTTTGTCCTTCCGCAGAGACTGCTTTGAATTTGAGCATGAGTATGAACGGGTTTCAGAAGATGCAAATCTTACAGACAAAGGCCAAAGAAAAACAGTGGTTCAGGTGGTGTGAAGGACCGGTCTCCTGACATCGTACCGGACTCTTACAGGGATCCAGAGTGAGAGTGGAAAGGAGAAGGACGAAATACTTCACGATGCGTATGGACTAATCATGGGTTCAAAAGGAAACCTCGTTGGCTAAATTCCAACACCCAAATCCAGGCCCACCAGCTGAATCAAGAGCTTTCAAGATGTCAACCTAAGCTCTCAAGAGAAGCATACTTCTTCCTCAGGAGCTGCGAGTGCCCAGAGCTCAACTTGAGCCCAGTGGCAGTATATTTAGTAGAAATCCTAAACCAAGGTTTGCTCAGAATGATGTAGTTGAATGGATTTGTTTCTAAATAACCCCCCCCCAGTGTTTTGGGGGTAGAAACAGGTGGATCTCAGGGGTTCATTGGCCAGCAAGTCTAGCTAAAACAGCAAGCCCCCAGGTTCAGTGAGACTCTGTCTTGAAAAACACTGGAAGAGAGCAGTTGAGGACAACACCCCAAATCAATCTCTGCGCTCATGTGCACTCGGGTGTACACACTCTCACACCACACACAGACGTCCACACAATAATAAATAAAACTAGTTTTTACATATTATCTAAAGTTATTTTGATCTCCTTTCTAGTTTCATAACCTACACAGACACGCGCGCACACACACACACAAACACATGTATATTTAATTTTCAATCTAGATTCGGCATACAGGAGAAAGGTTTCAGTATTTGTTGGACTCATTACACTTAACAATGGTTTCTAGTTCCATCCATTTCCCTGAAAGTGTCGTGGTTGTATTTTTCCTAACCACGGAATGAACTTACATGTTGTATAGATACCATATTTTTTTTTTATCTGTTTGCCTGCTGATAGGCATGTAGGCTGTTTCTATTTCCTGGTTACTATGAAGAATGCATCAGTAATCATAGATGTGTAAGTATCTCTGTGGTATGTCGACTTAGAGTTCTTTGGATATATGCCCAAGAATGACATACCTGGGTCATATTTAAACCAGACATTTCTGTAGCTGGTGTTCAAACTATACATAAAATAGAGTAAGATTCAAGTCCTGTCCCAATGTAATAGAGATATAAATAATAATAACATTAAATAGGTGCTGCTGAAATATTTATGGGAACAGCCTCAGATGCAAAAGTTAATAAATCTGGGTTATGGTCTTGAGTGGAACTCTTGCCACGAATGAGGATTTATGAGCATTAGATTTTTCCTGTGCCCAGGGGCCCTGTGGAGACTCCTGTTTGAAAATGTGCACATGAAATTATCTAAACGGATGGGAAAGCGCCCAGCATGACCTCCAGCTGTCTTGAATGTCAGAGAAGGGAATGCAAGGCGAGGGGAGAGTGAAAGCAGTCAGACGGACCCCAAAGGGCTTATGAGAAAAGATGCTCACGGGAAAGGCCAGAACAGCGGATCTCTGGGCAGCAAATGGGTACTGATTACCTTATGCTGACGGATCCCACAGGGGTGCTGCGTGGACCTGGGAAAGCGCAGGTCTTGCAGCAGAACGGTTTGACAGGTTACAGAAAAGGAGGGATTATGTGGCATATGTGAGCTGGCTCTCAAGAGAGCACTGACAGGACTTTCTGTAGTAGACTAGGGAGTCTGTGCTGATGTTGTCTGATTTCTCTGTCTCCGCTGGACTCTTGAGAGTTATGATTCTATTTTCCACATGCGTTGTCCTGCCTTTGCTTCTAAAGGGCTTTAGTCAGTTCCTGGCAAGGATGAAGAAGATGTTTTTGTATGGTAACGATCAACATCCCTCTCCCCGCCCATTCCCTGGAAAAACCCCAGATAAGGAGATTGACTGTCCAGGAGGGCACACTCCTTTAATCCCAGCACTTGGGAGTCTAGGGCAGGTGGATCTCCGTGAGTTCCCTGGTCTACAGAGCAGTTCCAGGATACAAAGAGCCAAAAACCAAAAAGAAAGAAAGACTGACTGTGTGTGTGGTTTTACCTCTAGAAGTCATCTGAGAGGCAGGAGCCACAATTAAGAAACTGCCTCATCAGATCAGCCTGGAGGACATTTTCTTAATTACTGGTTGATGGAGGAGGGTCTAGCCCATTGTGGGCAGTAACATCCCCGGGGATGGTGGTCCTGGGTTCTATAAGAAAGCAGGCCAGGCAAACCATGGGGAGCAAGCCAGTAAGCAGCACCCCTCCATGGCCTCTGTATCAACTGCCTCCAGGGTCCTGCCCTGATTTCCTTGGATGCTGAATTGTGATAGCATAGACTGAAAAAAAACCCTTTCCTTCGTAAGTTGCTGTGGCCACTACTACTGAGAGTTTATGACTGTACTTTCCGTGTGCTCTGTCCCTCCTTTGTTCCAAAAGGGCTTTAGGCAGTCCCTGGTGGTGATGACGAAGACAGACAGACAGACAGACAGACAGACACACACACACACACACACACACAGAGAGAGAGAGAGAGAGAGAGAGAGAGAGAGAGAGAGAGAGAGAGAGAGAGAGAGAATATGCATATGCAGGACTAACTGGGTTCGTTGTCATACCTGAAGGAAGGGAGAGCCATGCGGTTGGTTTCTTGGGCTTGACTGTGACCTCAGCTGCACGCTCTGCATGGATTCAGGAGCCCTTAGGAGAATGTGTGCCAGTTGTGCTTCATGGTCATCCTATGCTACATCCAGATGGGTCCCCTGGCTCCGCACTGCTTTGCCATTTCGTACATCTCTTTTGGGCTTTGACACCTTGTCTGTTTTCCTGTATCGCTTGGCATGAGACAAGCGGTCCTTTGTTTGTCTGTAGTAAGACAACCCAGCGCCCTTTTCCCCATCGTTTGACTACGATGAAGGCCATTGAGTGTGACTTTGGAGAATGAAGTGAGGGCTCACAGACGGACAACTTTCCAGACTTGTCCTCTATCACTGAACTTCTCCCGCAACCCCATTCTCATACGTTCCTGCTTACACCATAGCTTTTTGTTTCAGTTTGGAATCTGTGGTTTTGAAAGACACGTAGAGTGCCCATTAAGTTAAACACTGACTATACACAAGACTTAAAGTGACAGCCACAGCTATGACCAAGTTTGTGCGTGCATGACCACATCCTGATGGCAACTGGAAGACGGTCTCGTTGTTTATCAGACACAATCTGGGGCCAGCGGTTATAACTCGGGTGGTAGAGGGCTTTCCTACCCATGCATGAAGCCCTGGACTTGATCCCCAGCAGTGCATCAAACTGGGCCTGGTGGCACGTGTGGGTGACAGAGGGTCAGAAATCCAGTCATTCTGGGCTACACAGTGTGTTCCAGGCCAGCCTGGGGTACACGCAACCCCACCTTTTGAAGACACACTCCAAATTTATAGATGATAAAACGTGCATCTAGGAAACAATGTGATGTATTAGGAACAGGACCACAGGCCAGCTTAACTCTTATAGAAGAATCCCCACCCCACCCCACCTCACCCCATCTCTCTCTCCCTCTCCCCTCTGTGTTTTATGCACATGTTGCATGCACACTGTACATGTATGTGGGGCCAGAGGTTCATGTTAAGTGTCTCTCCTTGATCACTTCACCTTCTTAATTTTTTTTTTAAGATTTATTTTTATTTTGTGTGTATGTGTACCACACGGATGCTTGTTGCCTGTAAAGGCTGGAAGTGGATATTAGATCTGCTGGAAGTGGAGTTACAAAGAGACATGAACTGCCACGTAGGTGCCAGAAACCAATGTCAGATCTGCTGCAGGAGCCACCAGAACTCTTTCACTTCTGAGTCATCTCTCCCCTACCCACCTTCTACCCACGCCTGTTGTATGGCACTCACTGAACCTGGGTTTCATTAATTCAGTTCGCCCTGCCATCCACCTGTCTCTGCTTCCGCCCCCAGCCCCAAGTGCTTGAGTTACAGACGTGTTCTGCTGGGCAACTTTTGTACAGATGCTGGGCAACTCTGCTGAGGTCCTCACGCTTGCTCTCCAGGCCCTTACAGACTAAACCATCTTCCTAGAACCATACCTCCCCCCTTATTGCAGGGATTGTCTCATGTAGTCCAGGTTGGCTTTACATGTGTTAAGTAGCCAAGTTCAGCCTGGAACCCTTAATCCGCTGCTTCATCTTCCAGGTGTGAGGATTGCAGGTGTGCACCACTGCGTCCAGCTCCTTTATTTTCAAAGGACCAGGTTGCTTGCACTAGAATTGCATCCCTTTGTGGTTCTGGTTTTCTGATGCATGCTAACACGTGCCTTACCGCTAAATGCAGGCACACGGACCACATTCACCTTAGCAAAGAGCTCTGCCGAGTGGGAGGCAGAAACTGAATACCCACGCCTCTGAACTGCTTCTCCAAATTGGTACATGAAGAAGCAAGGGCTATCGCTGCTCTCTGCCTGTTATATGCAGCAGTTGGAAGCTCATTTAATGAGTTACTTTGTGATGGGTTTTGTCTGGTTTAGTTCCCATTGTCCCATATTTCATCATTAATATCCCTTTGTATTGAAATCATTTAACTTACCCTCCCTCCGTGAGTCAGTTTCTTTCATCGCCATTTGAGCATGCTCACTTCAGGGACCCCCCCCCCATTACAGAGTGTGCCCCACACATAGAGATGTGGGAATCCTGCCAAAGGAAATTAAATTGTCATTCTTCTCGTCTTCCCAGCTGAAAAAAGTTTGTTTTCTCTATATTTTGGCAGCCATCACTCTGAACTGAGCGGATTTCAAACCTTATCCTCTGCAGAGTGCCTAGAGTGTAATCTCTGCAGACTTGACATCGTTCATGATTCGCAGGATGGTGGGTGTGAGTTTTGTGGCAATCCCGTTAGCTCTGGTCGTTGTCTAGAAAAGGGCAGAGTGAAACTGTGGAAGAAGGCAAAAAACAAAAACAAAACAAACAAACAATAACAACAACAACAACAAAACCCCAGCAAACCATAGGTAGTTCTGAAAAAACTCTGTGCAAGAATAATCACCATTCTGGCTGCTTCTGTTTGTGACACCAGGGTCACTGGCACAAGAGCAGGACAAGCTTCACCATGGAAAAGAGTGGGCCAATTGCTCAGGAATCCCCGTGGGTGAAATAGTTCTTAATTCCTGTTTGCGATTCACCTTGACTATTTCTTCCAGGGGACAGTGCTAGTCTGCTGGGGGCAGGCGTGGCAGCTGGCTAGATGATGAAATATGGCCGTATCTAAAAACCCCAAGCATAGTGTTCAACCACAGACACCTTCCTCTTAGCATCCTGAGATAATGTATCAACTGGATATGATATTTATCAGCTGACTATGCAGTGACAGAGCTAACACAGCTAGCCAGCGCTTGCTCTGTTGTTGTGTTAAGGGAAAAACACAATTCAAATTTAAATGGAAAATCCATTTGATGGGTGAAGAAAAAGAAGACCTTTTAGATGGAAATGCTCATAAAAATGAGTTTCGTTTATTAAAAAGAGTGCCCCAGAGAATTTGTGTGTGTGCAGAAAATAAAGTCTCCAAGTGAGTTGCTGTTCACAAATCAGGTTGGCATATATGTACCTGTCTTTCAGAAGACCAGATTTACTATCTGTCTTTTAGGAGGACAAGGGATAGCACTCTCTGCAAGTATTTAAAAATTATGATTTTAGGATATTGAAATTTTTAAATGAGAAGAAAAGTAGTTGTTTGTTAGACACCCTGAATTATTTCTTTCAAATTGGGTTTTGGTGTGACAAATTGTTCATGTTGTGATCACCTAGTCATCACATAACCATTTTATTTAGGCAAATATCGTGTTTTCTGAACAGTTAATTATGCTTTGGTGCTAAAATTTCAATAAAAATCTGTCCTATTATGAGATGAAGTACATTATGCAGCATATAGTTCTAGCTGAAAACAGAAGGATGCATCCATGGGTTCTGACATACCTCCTTCCGGTCATTTTTGTCTACTCAGTAGGTTTTTCCTTTTTATTTCTTTGGGATCCCTCTATGGAAGAAACTTTATGTTCATGGTGTTTTTATTTTCTTTACTGATATATTTTTACAACTTGATCCTTTTTATGACTACCTTTCCATAAGTTACACCCAATTTAACATCACCATGCTTTATACTTTATTATGCATCATTAAATCAAGAGATATATTTTGATATGACAAACTTTTTATTTGCTTATGTTTTTATATTACAAGCAGCAGACAAATTGTCAACTTTTACAGCTAAGCTATATAAGGTTGGGTGGGTGAGACGGCTCAGTGGATAAAGGTGCCAGTCACTAAACCTTATCACCTGAATTCTACCCCCAGGAGTCACATGGTGGAAGAAAAAAAAAACCAGAATATTACAGATTGTCCTCTGATCTCTACATGTACACACACACACACACACACACACACACACACACACACACACAGAGTAATGTAAATTTAAAAAGAAATAAAAATAGATCTACTGAATGTAGAGTCTTAGATGACTGTATATGCAAAACCATTGGTATTGATTGTCTCTCCATATTTAAAATGTTTCCCTTAGATTATTATTTAATGATTTGTATACATTTGATGGTAATTTAAAAGACTTTATGTATAATTTTTTTCTCTTTTCCTGATTTCTCTTGATTCACATGATTGCAAAAGGCTAATGGGGATGCACTTGATGTCATTGTGATCATCCACTCACAGGCTCTGAGTTTTGCTCTCAAGACAATGCTTTTGACCCCCCAATGTCTGCACATTGCAGCAGACAATGCCTTTGACCCCATGTTTGCACATTGCAGTAGACAATGCCTTTGACCCCCCCCCCCCCATGTCTGCACATTGCAGTGTCTTAGTCCTGATGCCCCATGAAAACTCAAACCCACTTCCTTTTTATTGTTTGCCTCATTTCCTCCTTTCTTTGGTTGACACATCTTACTGAAAAATCTTAACAAAGAAGCTGTATATTTTTTTTTTCTCTCTATGCCTAGGTACTTGAATGAGACAAGGCTTTTCATCCCTTTTCCTTGTAAGGGAATTTTCTTCAATCTGAAGATTACTTTTGAGTATGTAGGATTAAAAACTTCCTTGGGTTATTATTTGTGTTTTGTATACTTAGTTACCTACGCGGAGGTTGCTGACGAGCCTATGACTCACAGAAGGGATTGTCCACTCCAGTGCAGTTTGTGCTCAGTGCTGAGGACATAGCCAGAACCCTCGGGGAGATGATTTGCAAACAGCTGCCCAGCATTCCTCACCTGCTTACCCAGATAGAGACAATCGCAGCATTGCGGAAGTCCAGGTGAAAACCAGCAGCACAGTGAGGAGACTGCACTCACCTCTTTTCTTCTCCAGGGTGTCTCTCTGTAAATTATTTCCAAAGTAAATTTGGGTCTTATCTTCCTTCCCAGTAAGTAAATAACTTCTGATAACCAGATTGCTTAAAGTTGACTTTTCCTGCCTCACACCAAGCTGGATTAAATCAGCTAAGTATTTTTGGGCCACATACGCGTGGTCCTGAGTGCATTTTACCTTAAAATCACCTTTGTAAATATGCAGTTTTGATTCTTCCTCTGCTGCTCCCAGAGNTCGGAGGTAGAAGCATAAAGCTTTAAGGAGCCTGTTGTGGGGCTAGGGCTGGGGCTAGGGCTTGGGCTTGGGCTTGGGCTTGGGCTTGGGCTTGGGGGGGGGGGGGGGAGGAAGGGAATTGCTTACCTCACTTCACCTCTCCTTAGCCCCAGGGGATAGCCTGAATCACCTACACCTCAGGACAATTCTCTTTGTTCTAGATTTTTAATTGTGGCTCACTTTTTTCCAGCTTTCCTCATACCAAGTATCCACATAATTAAACACCTTCCTTTAGGAAGAGCCTTCTGACAAATTATCATTTATTTGAACTCTCCAGTTTTCTAATGAAGGGAAAATAAATATACTATGTATGAAGAAACAGCAGTTTTGAACTGGAATTTCCTAGAGAATTTCAGATGTATGAGTTCTAAGTTTAAATGTTGGCATGTGTGTTCTGTTTGTGTGGATAATTAGTTTTGCATTTGTTTTCTCTGGAGTCCGAGGGAGGGAGTCTGGGATGGTGTGCTGGGATGGCGTACAGCTCAATACATGATATGGAGCTAGTATCTAAATGGCAAACCAACACATATTTATGAAGTCTTATTTATGTGTCCTGTGCTGACCTTTCCTTTCTAGGAACCCAACAAAAGGAATGCATTTTCAATGAACTGCTGTACTAGAGAGAAGGGACACCTAACCTGGTCACCAGTGTGGTGTAGAAAGAGTCCCACTGGGCTTTAGGTGAAGGGCTGTGTGAATGCGGAAGCGTAGCAAAGAGAGCAGCCGCCCACCTCGATCCAAGTGTATGGCTGACGACTGGAAGCCAGCAAAACCTTCGGGGCAGATTTTCAGTTTGATTTTGAGGGTGAATTGGAGCTTTTCTGAGTCAGTGGTTCCAGGAAAAGTGGACATTATCAGCAGGAGGTCAGGAATTTGCTGTGCTTAAAAGCCTTGAGCTAGGTGACTTCACTGGTGCGTGCCTCAGAGGAAGAGGACTCTGTGGTTAGAGGAGAAGCTAGAGACAGGAGCCAAGCCCAAAAGATCCAGGGAGAGATCCAAGGTGATTTTCACTAGAAGAGAGTCCTGATTGACTGTGCACTGAATAGCCTGTTGCCTCTGCTGGTGGGGTGAGGGTCAGATTTAGTTAGTTTGGTTGTTTGAGACCCTCACCCCACCAGCACACAAAACAAAGGAGCCTAGTGCTTTGGATCATGGAACATGACCCCACCCTCACCCTAACACACACACACACACACACACACACACACACACACACACACACTCCCTGGAGCGCCAGAGTGCTTCTCTGTTCTGTAGGGAGTCTTAAAGAGAATATTGGATGTTAGCGATTGGATGTGTTTGGACGTTCACGATTGGGTGTGTTAGGTCAGAGCCTCAACCTCGTGGGTATTTGCTGATGCTGATGGATGCCCATGTCCAATTCATTACAGTGCTGTTGAATCCGCCACACTAGCTCTACCCTAAGAGTCCCCCTGAGAGCCACACTGCCCACGGCTTCTCTGGCCTCTCTCGGGTAGTTTCAGATTTAGTAGGTCTGGAAGAGGGAATAGAATTTTCTACTTTTTATCAAGCCATTGAGGAGAATTTTAATATAGCATCAAGAAAAGAAAGAGAGATTTGTGGTCTGTATTTTCATTTTTAAAATGAAAGCCTGAAGTATTTTTACAGACTGTAAAGATGAGTTAATTAAAACTCACTAGAATATCAATCTCAAGCAAGAAACTGCTGAGATGATGGATACGGTCACCTGCTCCACAGATGAGGCTTCTATTAGATAACACATTTATAAGCCTCGGACATTTCTTCATCTGTGAGCAATTACCCCTCTCGTAATGTTTGTATCCTTTATCTGGAGAGTTTCTTGTCTTCTGAAGCATCCCTTTATTTGCCTTTCAGCCAAGTGGATGAGCAGATGGCTTCCGCATCTGCAAAAACGTGTTCCAGAGGTAAAACTTGCTTAAGGCCATGTTCCTAATAAGCGGTGGAAGCAACAGAATGGGATTGGGACCTGCAACTTCCTCTAGTAAACTCTGGTGTTGCTATAAGCCCAGCTCCTCCACAGGGACCGAATCTTTTCTGATGCCTTTGAAAACCAGAAGCCTCCCAATGGGTGTGTTGGTGCTGAAGACCATGGGCTCCCAGAGAGAGGCTCAAAGGAGGATGGCGGGTGACTTGCTCAGAGGAAGGGAAACAGGTGACAGCCAGAAATCTGGGACAGAGAGTCACATTTCACAAAAGGAGCGCAGCTCTCCCCTGCATCTGACTATAAAGCCCCACCTACCCTAATAATGTTACTCTTTCCAGATAGTCCTTGCACTCTAAAACCTTCAGAATTTAGAATTGTATTTATTTCTTATTTAGTGTGTGTGCCCACACAACCTTGTGTTTTTATATGCGTGTGGAGGTCAGAGGATAGCTTATGGCTCTTCTTTAGCCCTACCACGTGGGTCCCTGGCTTCCATCTCAAGTTGTCAGGCTTGGAGACAAGTGCCTTTACCAATGAGCTATCTCATCAGTCTGAGTATTATTAAGTACGGTTTGACGTGGGTGTGGTGACACGTGCCTGGCACAAGGATTGTCATAAATTTGAGGCCAACCTGGGCTACAATTCTAGGCCAGCCTGGAATAAAAAATGAGACCCTGTCTCAAAACAAAAGGCTAGTTTGCAAAAATCTACAATGTGTCTGAAAGGAATTAATACTATGCAGTTGTGACTACCATATTAGTTATGTGTAACGGCTGCTTTCAGCGTTTCTGATAACTGTAAATATGCATTTCAAGTCCCTATGCTGAAAAGATTCTTTAACTATACATCACTAATGACAGGCCCAATCTCAGGTACTTCATTAACTCTACAGCTACATAGCAGACACATCTCATGATGGCAAGGTTACAGGAGTTTGAGGACATGCTACTGATGCATCTGTGGGTGAATGATAATCTCATATGACACAATGACACTGAGGGTAATGTCTCTACTTTGATTAAAATGACATGCAATTGCTCTGTGGATTATCATTCCATTCTGCAAATTTATCCTGTTTTTCTACATACTTGTGCTCATGGACAAAGGGGTCTTATAACCTGCATTGCTTATATCAGACAAGCACACTGCAGGCATCATCAGCAGATGATTGATTACACTGGTGTTTTCACATTGGACTGCTTCCTTATGGCCTGGGGACTTTTTAAAGCATAGTTTGCTAAGTTACACCTCCAGAATTTTCCATTCAGTAGATCTAGGGCTCTAGGGCAAGCAGAGTTAAAGCCCAGCCCATGCTGTATTCTCCATTTATGTGGAGCTGGGAGACTCTTTCCTCGCTCACATATGTATTATAAAACGGTTAGTTTCATAATAATCGCAAATTCATTGATATTTTGATGAAAATACCCACTATGTTTTCCCACTGGACTTGACATAATTTGCCATGAATTCACGTGGAAGAACTTTGGATGAGAAGTAGCTAAGAAGATTCAGGGAACAACCATATGGGAAGACATTGTTTTCCAGAAATAGAAATTATTCTTATAATACAATATTTGAGACAGTATGGTACTAATAGTTCCAAAGTCAACATTAGGCCACTGGACAGAACAGAGAGCTCCAAGCAAAACACTCAAGTATGGAAAGTATGTGTGTGTGTTACACATGGAAAACAAGGAGTCCCAAATGATTTCTAAAGCAAATTCCAGGTTGTGAAAGACCGTCATGTAAAAGCGCTGTTAAATGAAAATGCAGGAGACTAGTTCTGCGAGCAAAAGAGGAAGGAGAGGTTTCCCAATGTAGACACGGCTTAAGTCTTACTTCATTAAACTCTGCAACTTTTGCTCAACCGAACACCATAACTGAAGTGTAAAACCGAGCACAGATTGGGAAATGACGCCTTCGGTGTTTATGTCTGAGAAGCCTTTCTTGGACTTTATCAACAAGGCTTGAATGCCAGTAGAAAGACCTGGGGAGAGGATGTGTATCCATGGAAAGAGAAAACTGAATGGCCAAGGGATGTCTGAAGAGCCGCTCAACTTACAAATAAGCGTAATTTTTATCTGTTAGAACAGACAATGCTAATATTTCTGAGGACTGGGGTATAAGTTGCTGCCGCCTTGGTGGGAAGCTTGGCAATATTGAGGGCCATGAGATCCTTGCACTTTGCTCCAGTGTTCTAGATGAACGTTTAGATGAACTCCCACGTGGGCACTGGGAGGTTCATGCGCTACATCGATTGTAAGGGTGACAGAGGAAATAAGTGAGAAGAAAAGTAACGGAACCTTACTGCTAAATATTGCAATTAAAACGGGTATGCTAGATCACGGCGTGTGAGTGTGTCTATACTGAATTCGATGCATATCAATTTTCCAGTTTTGAACTGGTTGTTTTCAATTTTCTGTTCTCTTCCAGTGGTTTGATGTCCATCCCTGTACTAGTAGTACAATACTTCCTCAGTTATTACAGTGATAGAGTAATTTATATGATAATTATAATCTAATATTACATACATGTGCACACATATACAAATGTAGTATGGGTCAGAAACGAGGTAGCAGAATGACAGCTGGAGTCAAGTTTGAGAATATGCATAACAATGCTGTTAATTATATATAGGTGCCACATAAGTTGTTGGAGATGAAAATAATAATAGGAATAGTAAACACTTATTTCAACATAATGGTTCCAGGTGAAGTTGTAGAGAGGATAAAACCTACAGATGGAGTTACAACATTTTGTTGAAAAAATAAGTTCCCTCTGATGTAGTATTAGCATTTTATTTTCCAAGGAGACTTTACATATGTAATACCCGATATATTATTCTATATGTTGTAAATATCTCATACATAAGGAAAACTCACAAATCCACAAACGCTGTGCTAGTGGCCTGCTCCACATAGCTCGCCTTATTGCTCAGGTAAAGTTGGATGCAGAGTAGAGACAAGAGAAACTTTGTTAAAGCCCATTTCAAATATTCAGACGACAGAGCTGGTCCACGTTAATACCTCTTAACCTCGATTTGTGCAAAACAAATTTGTAGTCACTAGATAAGAAAACTGACTTAATTAGTGCCTTTCCCAGGGGACCTTCTCGGTCCAGGCAGCCAAGACTGCAGCTTTAATTGAAATGCTGATGCCACTTAATTGGAACACCTGAATAGGATTAAAGTGTGCTCAGCTAAGGTTTCCCTGGTACTCAGAACTTCGCTGGGTTTCTGCCTTTTTGTATGCCAAGTTCTGCCAAGTGAGATAAAGCTGAGCCAGATACTCCAGTTCTCACACAGATACTCCAGTTCTCGCACAGATACTCCAGTTCTCGCACAGATACTCCAGTTCTCGCACAGATACTTGTTGGAGTGATTCAAGTAGAGTTTCCTTGTTTTGCAGAGTGTTTTTTTTTCTGATGATGTTTAGAACTTAATACATGGAGGCATGAGATGTTTATATTGCTTTTAACTTGTTATTGATCTCAAGTGTGGTGTCTATTAAATGAAACAAATGGATGGTTGTGTTGGGATTCAATCATGTGTTTCAGTCAGTTGTATCTGATTGACTATAAAGTATAAAGAACTGGCCCAGGCCATTGTAGAGGCTGACAATATCTGTAGTTGGCAAGCTAGAGAGACCCAGCAAAGCTAACAGGGTATTTTCAGTACACACGTGGAAAGGCTGTGCAACCTGGAAGAGTCCAAAAGCTGCAAAGGACTAATGTCTTAGGTTTCTATTGCTGTGAAGGGCACCATGACCATGACAACTTCTATAAAGGAAAACATTTAATTGGGACTGGCTTATAGGTTCCGAGGTTTAGTTTGTTATTGCCATGGCAGGAAAGCATGTTGGCACTGGAGAAGCAGCTGGGTTCTATATCTGGATTGACAGGCAGCAGGAAGATAGTGAACCACTGGGCCAGGCTTGAGCATCTGAGACCTCAAAGCCCATCCCCCCGTGACAAACTTCCTCCAACAAGGCTACACCTACTCCAATAAGGCATCACTTCCTAATAGTGCCACTCCCTATGAGCCTAGGGGGGGTCAATTACATTCAAAACCTCCACAGCTAATGTCCAAGCTCAGAGCAGTCAGGCAGAAGAAATGTGTAGCTTGGGAGAAAAGCGCATGCAATAGATACCTTTATAGGCACACTCAGGATAGTAGCGTCTGGGTCAGGCTAATACAAAATTAGCCTTCACATCTTTCCACAAGGCTCTTCAACTGCATTCTTTTTATTACCAAGGACTGTTTTTACCTTCTTTCATAATAAAAGAAATGTTTGAGTTCCTCCATAAAAGTCGATGTAGGAATTAACAGAGGAAAATGCTCTTAACATCTTGGCACCGAGGTCTACAAATGTCACAAATGCGCCATTACGGTCTTGTTTTGTGACCTCAGGATGGGTAATTTCTTCACTTGAGAAGAGGAGAGCCTTTGGGACTACCCGCATCATCCATTGAGTTCTGGAGGTCTGTGGATTTCCCCTGTGAGGGCTGGGCTCCAAGCAGGGCTGATGTCATGAGGTCCAGGCACAGCTATTAGATGCCCTGTGAACCTAGTTTACAATTCCCATAGAAGAGGAAATGATTTTGGACGGTCTTGTGCCATCTAAGTAGCTAACACTTTAGGAGTTTGGCTCTAAGCAATACCTGACTAGTTTCAGAGCACCACACGTGACACTTTTGTGTGGTTGTCAGTTGTGTGTCTCTCGGAGTTTTAAGTTTAGTGCTTAGCTGAGCCAGGTGACCAACTGGCAGCTCGGGTTTCCAAACAGTAAAGTTTGACTACGGTGCTGAGCTATATCCTTAACGGTCATCAGCCAGATTCTATTTTGGGTGGTGTTTGGGTTGCTGTCCAAGAGAGCTGGATACAGAGATTTGGCACCTGCTAAATTCAGGTAGTCGGCAGATCTGAATCATTTTGGCTGTTCTCAAATCTTGTAAATTAAGGCACAGGAAAACAATGTTTATTAACGAGCACCCTGTCAGCCTTGTAAATAGTTTTAGAATGTTGGCTGGCCTACAGAAATGTTAAATTTTCTACAAAGTTTTTCAGGGAGTTTGTTGATGCCATCTTTTTTGTTTGTTTGTTTTCCAAGACAGGGTTTCTCTGTGTAGCCCTGGCCATCCTGGAACTTGCTGTGTAGACCAGGCTGGCCTTGAACTCAGAGACATCAGCCCACCTATGCATCCCAAGTGTTGGGATTAAAGGTGTGCGCTACCACCGCCCAGCTTAGTACCACCTTCTTATTGCCACCCTTATCCTAAATGACCAAATAAAAGCATACCTGGGCCCTAAGCACTTACCTATAGATTTTTTTCACACTATTGACATGGGCCCTTAAAATAAAAATATATTTGTGTGTGTGTTGGGGTCTGCATATGGCATGGTACATGTGGAGATCAGTGGGCGATTTTGTGGGCTCAGTTCTCTCCTTCTGCCTTTACATGGATCCTGGGGGCTGAACTCGGGTTCCCAGCCTTTCGGGGCAAGGGCTGTTTCCTAATTAGCCATCTCGCCAGCCAGTCATAGTTCCCTGAGAGAGAAGAGACGGAAAACACAAAGTATATCAAACTGATAAACTTCTGTGTGGAGACAAGAAAAATACAATATGGAAAAGGAGGACATAGTTAAAAAGAAAAGGGAAGAAAAAGAGAATGAGAAACCTACAAGAGGTAGCAGGGAACTTACTGTGTTGGACCGGGAAATCGGGAATATCACGAGGCTTGGTTTCTGGTTTGTTCTGAGCCAGGTCTACCTTTTTTTTTTTTTTTTTTTTTTTTTTTTTTTTTTAAATGGGCACGTTACATTCACTTGCAAGGAAGTTCGTAATGATTTTGGAATATTTTGAAAGCCTATGATAAAAGGTATGCAGAAAGACCTAACAGCCAAAAGAATCTCATCCTCTCTGTTCCTGACTCCAGTAATAGTGTCCTTGGTCAAGAGACGGTGTCTGATGGACAGAAGCATTGTTCTCCTTGTAATTTCTGGAAAATCTGCTGTCAGAGCAGTTTAAATTCCTTTTCACTCCTTGGAGGGCATGAGAGAAATGGCCAAATAAATAAGATTTATTCTCACTCATCAGATGTGTCACGAGACACTGGAGGTATGCCTTGAGAAATAACAAAGTAATCTTGAAAATTTCCAAGCACTTTATCCAAATAAAGGCGGGGGAAAGGGGCCTCTTTATCACTTCTACCTAACTGTGGCTAAAGAACGATATGTGTATATGTGTGTGTGTACAGATGTGTGTGTACAGGTGTGTGTTTGTGTATAGGTGTACAGGTGTGTATATGTGTGTACAGATGTGTGTGTACAGGTATGTGTATGTGTAAAAGTGTACAGGTGGGTATGTGTGTGTATGGATATGTGTGTACAGGTGTGTGTATGTGTGCATGTGTGTGTACAGATGCGTGTGTGTACAGGTATGTGTATGTATGTGTACAGGTGTACAGATGTGTATGCGTGTACAGGTGCATGTGTGTTTCTAACAATACTAAAAGACAAACAACAATAAAACCAGAGACCAGACCAGACTTGAGGTTTAGTTTTATACATCTATCCTAGATTCTCTTAACCTGGGAAAAGCTGGCCAAAGTGAGGCATTTATTTTGCTCTAGAATGAGGTGGTAATTGAAACTCATTAAATGGTTGAGTACCCACTCTTATTGTCTTCTGCTTTGCTTATTTGTATTAACTCATGAACTATAGAGCCAATGGAGCCTTCACTTACTGCAGTGACTGTGGTCCTTTGCAGGAAATACTGTTTGGCTTCCGTCTGGTCCTAGAGCTTACTCTTGTTCCCTTAGATAGAATCCACATGCCTTTTTTAAAAAAAAAATATTAATTTTTATTGAGCTCTACATTTTTCTCTGCTTCCCTCCCTGCCTCTCCCCTCCCTGCTTCAACCCTCTCCCAAAGTTTCCATCCTTCCAATTTACTCAGGAGATCTTGTCTTTTTCTACTTCCCATGTCGATTAGATCAATGTATGTCTCTCTTAGTGTCCTCATTGTTGTCTAGGTTCTTTGGGAATGTAATTTGTAGGCTGATTTTCTTTGATTTATGTTTAAAAACCACTAATGAGTTAGTGCATGTGATAATTGTCTTTCTGGGTCTGGGTTACCTCACTCAAAATGATGCTTTCTAGCTCCATCCATTTCTCTGCAAAATTCAAGCTGTCATTATTTTTTTCTGCTGTGTAGTACTTCATTGTGTAAATGTACCACATTTTCCTAATCCATTCTTTGGTCAAGGGGCATTTAGGTTGTTTCCAGGTTCTGGCTATGACAAACAAAGCTGCTATAACATAGTTGAGCACATGTCCTTGTGACATTGAGCATCCTTTGATAAATACCCAAATGTGGTATTACTGGGTCTTGAGGAAGGTTCTTTCCTAATTTTCTGAGAAATTGCCACACTGACAACCAGAGGGGTTGTACCAGCTTCTTGCATTCCTACCAGCAATGCAGGAGTGTTCCCTTTTCCCCACATCCTCTCCAGCATAAGTTGTCATCAGTGTTTTTGATCTTAGCCATTCTTACAGGTGTAAGATGGAATCTCAGAGTTGTTTTGATTTGCATTTCTCTGATGACTAAGGATGTTGAGCATCAATAAGTGTCTTTCAGCCATTTTTGATTCCTCTGTTGAGAGTTCTCTATTTAAGTTTGTACTCTATTTTTTTATTGGATTATTTGTTCTTTTGATGAACAATTTCTTGAGTCCTTAGTATATTTTGAATATCAGCCATTTGTCTGATGTGGGGTTAGTGAAGATCTTTTCCCATTCTGTAGGCTGTCGTTTTGTCTTGTTGACCATGTCCTTTGCTTTACAGAAACTTTTCAGTTTCAGGAGGTCCCATTTATCAGTTGTTTCTCTCAGTGTCTGTGGTCTCCTGTGCCAATATGTTAAAGTGTACTTCCCACTTTTTCTTCTACCATGTGCCTTTAAAGTCAGCACTGCTGCCAGATGTGGGGGCTTGCTCTATGGACAGGGTCTCTAATAGTCTGAGGGCAAGTTCATTGCAAACTGTCCTCACCACTTTAGACCTCTGAGTTTGAGTTTAGAAACCCAGAAAACTGGGTTGTGTTGTTTACTCCCGATAGGCCTGCTTTTAATCCAGATGTATACTGAACCCTGAGTGATTGCTGGTGACTTTAATATGCTTAGTGTAATCTCCTTTAGAAGCGTACATATTTGTGTGTGTCTCTGCGGATTAACATCCAAAGTAAATCATGGAGAGCTTAAGTTGGTTTATACACATCTCACCTTTTGACTCACGCTGGAGTTTTTGCAAGACGTCCGTGGAATCTGCAGAGTCAAGGCTGCCCATGAATCATTCTGCCATTTCCTACTGGAGTCTGTTAAAAGCCTGTCACCCAGCACCGGTAATAAATGTGTTCTCATTTTCTCCCCCCACTTCCCCCTTCCCTCCCTCTTCTCTCACCCTCCCTTTACTTCAATTATGGAGAATCCAATTTATCCTCATTCTCTAAGGCATTTACTTGAAGAAAGAGAGTCCTTGGGCATCATTGTATGTAATTAGATTTTTGCACCTCTGTATTGTGAATTGGGATTTCCAATTTTCCACCCTAAGGTGTAAAGTTATGGTGCTTAGCAACCCAAGATCATAGCTGATGCTATAATTCATGGGGACTTAGAAATCTCTTCAATTTTACCAACCCAGGAGAAATACACATTGGCATATATTATATCTTAAAATTATTGAAATTTTGGAGGGATTTTTTTATTGTTTACCAAAATTAATCTTTACCTACAACCTTGGTAGGTCTTAAGAAACTGTACCAAAAGCCCACTTAGTTTTCTCTTCATATGTGGGTCACCTTAGTTCTAGTGAAAGAGCCATCTTGTTAAAGTTTTTTTATATTTATACTTTTATCTTTCATAATAGAAAACTAACATCTTAAAAACAATAATTTTCTTCCATGTTACAAGAAAAGTCACAGATCGATTGGTAACTAAATAACACCGGATAAAAACTGTAATATAATTTTAAAAGATTAGGAAAGAATACAGCAGAATTAGTGTTGGAATTGTTTTGTGTTTCATGACACAATGGTGTTTTCATTCCTTGTATATTTTTCTTATGAACTAGTAAAAGGAATTGAAATAGAGGCACCTCCCCCCTTGAGAAGGTTTTAGGTTGTTTATAGCTCCTGCAGTAACAGCAGGAATAACGACCATAAGCAGTACGATAGAGCAGAGACCTCATGACTGTTAAATGGATTTGAGGGAACCATGTGACTGTGGGCACTATCTGTCAAAGAACCTTCTAGACCAGTGGTTTTCAACCTTCCTAATCCTGCAGTCCTTTAATACAGTTCTTCCTGTTGTGGTGACCCCAAACCATAATGTTATTTTCATTACTACTTCGCAACTGTAATTTTGCTACTGATATAAATTGCAATGTAAATATCTGTGTTTTCCGACAGTCTTAGGCAACCCCTGTGAAAGGGTCATGCGACCTCCAAAGGGCTTGTAACCCTCATATTGAGAACCGCTGTTATAGAATGAGAAAACATGCAAATTCCGATTCTTCAAACTAAATTTCAGCCAGACTGTTACATGTTTTCCGTCTTTTTAGACTGATCAGGTCAAACAAACCAAGAAGTGATTGTTTATCATTTCAAGTATTTTCATGGGTAAAACTTATTTAAAACTTTAAAAAGAATTAACCTGTAAGATTCTGATTTCTGTAAACAAATATGCATTGGGATTCATAATAATAATTAGGTAAGCCCAAACCTTCCTTCCTGGGATGATGTCATGGGTTTCATTATTATTATACATTATGGTTTTCTTTAGTCTTGAATATGTACTCAGCTGTTCTCCCATCCACTCACCAAATATTTGTCGGGTGTGCAGGTACAGTGCACCCTGGGAGGGGAGATAAACCGTATTTGCACAGTTGTAGCAAAAGTGGCAGAATGCTAAAGGTGGTGAGATTATTTCCAGCTGGCCAGGTCTGCACAGGATTCTTTTGGGGTTGGCATTGGCCTCTGGGCTTGAAGAGTGTGAAGTTGAATGATGGAACTCTTACGGGGAGACAGGAATGGGGAAGGATGAGATGATAATCTCTGCCTGGGCTTGGATTGAGGGCAAGTGGGAAGATATCAGACAGGTGGCTTGGCTTCCTTCAGTGGCAGCCTGAGATGTTACAGGCGGTGGGGAGCTATTGAGGATTGCCACACAAGAAGTGACATAGTGTGACTTCTCCATGTGACTGGAACTTGTCAGGCCAGGACCCAGAGACCTTTGTAACTAATGAGGTCTGTCCCTTATGGCCTTAAAAAGAATGTCCCGACAGTCTCGATGCCAGGACTCTGTTCTCAGGGCAGACCCTCAGTTTAGCATCTGATCCTTTGCAGCTTGTGGTAGCTTCATCTTGAATGTATCCCAGTGGCTATATCGTCTTTGCCATCCTGTCCCATCATCCTAGACCCTAGCCCTTCTTAGAATCTGCTGCATTCCCCTCTTCTCCTCTGCACATTCTCATTCATGTTTTAGAGCAGCGAGCTAAGTATTTAACCTTGCTGTGCTTGCACAGAGCAAATTAAGAGATTCTTAGGAGGTTGAGGTTAATAAAGGCCTGATAGACAATATGGGGGTTGAGGTGGGGAAAAAGGGGATGGATTCAGTAATTAGTGTAAAGGGGCTGAGAGATGGCTCAGCAGTTAAGAGTGCTCACTGCCCTGTAGAGGACCTGAGTTCAGTTTCCAGCATCCACACCGTGAAGCAGGCAACTGTCTGATCTGCAGCTCCAGGGGATCTGATGCCCCCTACTGGTCTCTGGGAGCACCTGCACACACGAGGCATGTATGCACACGAGCATACACTAATAAAAAATAAAAATAAAGCTCGAAATGGTGTAGAAATAAAGGGGACAGGATCTGGTTGAAACTAGAAGTCAGAGAGAAGGGAATTGAACGGGCACCAAGATTTTGTGCCTTAGTGTTTGAAAATGGTTTTGGAAGGGCCCACAAATGCCTTTGCTGCAGAAAACCGAAGCAAAGCTAAGCGTTGTGGCGAGAGCTGTGGAACAGGCCTTTTTTGGTGTCAGTGAGAATTGAACCGAGTGAGTAAATTGTTGTAATAAGATGCCCTACACAGGCTGGAGCCACGGAACAGTATTCGCAGAATTGTGCCCGTGCCTAAAGTGTTGGTACTCCAAAGGGAGACGGAGCCCTGCCGCTGGATCCCGACTTTCTGTGACTCATTCGCCTCCTTGTGCTGGAAGCCCCAGCAGTGTGGCTTACGACACTTTCAGAAAGGAGGGTGTCACACTGAATTCGGGAGGGGGTGTGTGATGGAAGTCCAATACTCTGGAATCTTGAAAACTAGAAAGTGAGTAGATTTCCCTAGAGTTTATTTTTGGGGGCACTTAGGAGCTGACCCATTTATTTGAGTGTTTTCAGAAAGAAATACTGAATAATACTTAAAATGTATCAATTATCCAATGGCCAGTGCTGCTCTAGATACCTTTTTAAACATGTGTGATGTTTCATGTACCCCTCCTAAAATCCTGTGTTGAGGTTCGTCATTACCTGTATTTTACAGGCAGAAGGATTGGGGCTCAGTGTAACACAGACACTGACTGTGCTTTTGCCTTCAATTGAAAATTTAATGTTTTATGGAGATGAGGGTTTTTTTTTTTCAATTTATTTTTTCTTTTTGAGACAGGGCATCATCTTTTAGCCCACATTGGCATTGGGTGACTAAGTGCTGCATTACAGGCATGCATCACTACTCCTGGCATTGTGTAGTCGATTTTTAACTCAGGGATACACGGAGGGCATCTTAAGCCAGAAACATCTATGGAAATGTGGGTAATATTTGTTTCAGGCTTGCAGCGGGAGAGACAGCTGCTCTCAGTTCTGCAAGCCATGATGTGTCCACTCAAGAGCACATTAGACAGATTGCCTTTTTTCTTAATTCACTAGTTCAGACTGAAGAATTTCCCCTGGTACCTGGTTAGGGGCTCCATCACTTCCATCATCCTCAGCGCTGTAGCCACTTTCAGTTCCCTGTGGGCCAGCAACGACACCAAGTACTTTACTGAGGTATTCAGCGTGGTCATTACAGTAATTCTGTGACACCACCACCATTTTTCATGTGTGAAGGAAGAAAAGGTAACTCCCAGGAAGTCACACAGCCACCAAGTGGCGAAATACTTGAGCCCATCTCTATCTGACTCTAGAGTTTGTCTTCCTGACACACTGATATTTTGTCCCAACCCCAGGCTTTACTTCCGTCCTCAAAGTCTTCACATTAGGTGCTCCTGTGTAGGTCCAGACAAACTAATCTAATGTCTAGATGTGATGTGTTGGAGACCAGCTTTGGTGCTTTTCTTCTTGGGTCTTGTGATGCTGTTAGCTGCCTTCTTTCCATTTGCACCAGCCACTAAGAGAATGCAAGACATCTGCAATCTTTTCTTTACATGTGACTTGGGGGTGCTGTGCTGATGATGCCATGGGCAGCTATTCAAATCCCAGAAACATGTTTCTCATGTGTTGAGAGGGGTGACATTAAGACATCTTGGTAGGAGCAGGGGATTTCTGCAGGTGGTGTGGTGAGGTAGTAGAACATCGGCTTTAATAAGCTTCACAGATATCATTATAAAAAGAACAGCCACCTCCTGTCATTTCATTCTAGTGTTTGTAAGAGAGCAAAAATTAGCACCAACAATTAGCATGGCACTCTTCGGACAGACCGAACAGTGCTTGCCTGGGATTAAAGGGCAAATTTTCCTCACCGTTTACATGTTTCTGTAAAGTGAGACTCACTCTCATTGTGGGAATTCTTGACGATGTCCCACTCCTATGTAAGAAAATTATAGACAAGAATATAGGATTACTACTTATGTGTTGTAATAAAAGCTAATAAAATAATAACCAATTAGACGCTTATAAAGCCCAAGCATATTAAAGTATTATGCAAATACTGATTAATTGTAATACCATAAACTCAGGGAGCAAGCAAAAGCATGCCTGATTCAAATGACAGGGGCTTTTATTTGCATTTCTACAGAATCTATTATTAGTGGGTCTCAAAGGACCTTACAAGTAATAATTACTAAAGCCCATAAATATAACCCATAAATGTCATTTTATTAAGGGAATACAAAAGAACTCCCTTTTCTCATACACATTATAAGAACGAAAAATGCCCAAGCAAAAGTAGGCGTGTCTGTCGATAAAGGTTATTTGTACACATGGCTCTTAGCTGTGATTTCATGGGCATCCAACCAGGATGCTATGATTTCAGGGTTCTCCTACTGAACATCTCCACTTACCTGGCTCAGATTCCTCATTTATTTCTGGCATTTTACATGCATAATAGCTCTGTGCAAATCTTGCCAGTAAGTTATATTTTAATATTTCTCTGTCAACTAAAATATCAGATTTGAAAAACAAAAGCTAAGCCAAGACTCTCATGAAGTATTTTAAAATATTTTGGAAAGTTATTTCTGGTTTGTTTTCCCTCAGGCTCTTATCCTACCTGTTCTTGTTGTAACTGCTTGTCCAAATAGATGGAGAAGCTGATACTGAGACTTGGAAGCAAGCATCCGAAAGGCCAAGATGATTTCTAACCTGATTCAGACACTCTTTCGCCCTTCCTTCTCCTGTACTCCCCCATGCTAAGCAAGGGCTGGAAAGGCAACTGGCTCTTTCCCCCTTCCTCCAACTCCAGGCCCTGCATGATTGACAGCAAAATTCACCCCTGGTAGCAAGAGACCAAAATATCATTGCTGGTCAGTGTGGTGATGTAGTTGTACCTTCAGGATTATGCTTCAGTGTTGCCT
This sequence comes from Alexandromys fortis, assembly GCF_014885135.2. Taxonomy (NCBI): domain Eukaryota; kingdom Metazoa; phylum Chordata; class Mammalia; order Rodentia; family Cricetidae; genus Alexandromys; species Alexandromys fortis. The sequence goes on along the minus strand of NW_026068018.1, from coordinate 108,034 downwards.
GATCCCAAAGAACAGTGTGGATCCAAGTCTACGCCCCTTCAGGATCAGGGACAGTAGGCCTGTAGAGCTGAGGAAGTTGGCTGAGGTTAGATGGTGATGTCTGTCTCACAGTTAGAATGGGTTCTACAGTCCAGGTCTCAAGACTTTTAAGTCGGTTCCTCCCTCTACCTCATGCCAATCATATGACACTTTATATCCCCAAAGTCTCCTAAACTAGGAGCCAGAAGCACAATTCTCTCTCTGTCTCTCTCTGTCTCTCTCTTTCTCCCTCCATTCCCCCCCCCCCCCCCCCCCCCCCCCCGCTTGTGTGTGTGTTCACATACAGTATGTGTGTAGAGGCCAGAGGTTGATGTCAAGTGATTTCCTCAGTTGCTCTCCACTTTTGTTTTTTGAGACAGGTCTCTCACTGAACCCGAATCTAACTAATTTAACTAGTCTTCTGGCCCGCAAACCCCTGGGTGCCCTGTCTCCATCTCCCCAGCACTAGTATTTTTCACGTGGATGTTAGGGTCTAAACTCAGGTCTTGGCGCTTGAGTAACCAGCACCTTACCAGCTGAGCCATCTTCCCACCTCAGTATTGTGTTTTGATCCAGGACTGAGGAGGCAAAAGACTAGAGGCTCAACTTTCAGGTGCTGAAGAAAAACGAGCAACGCGGATCCAGAGTCTGGAAGGGTGGACCCTGGGATTGCAGTCACATAGGAGAATCAATAACTAGCTAGCGTGGATAGGAGCCTAGGCAGACTACTTTCCCAGGCACAGCAGTGGGTGACATGGACACGGAAGGAGACTCCTCTCACTACTGAATGGTCCCGGGGACTCTGAGCTCCTCAGGGGGATGCTAGGCGGTGAGAGAGGGTTTGAAGCAGGTGCAGCAGGTAGCGACATTCCCAGGGAGCAGGCTGGCGACACAGCCCCGTCCACAGGGGTGTCTGGGAGATGTAGGGTTGGGGTGTATGTGTTTAAAGTAGTTTGATGTCTGTCCTGTGAGGCATGCTACACTTCACAATTCTAATTTTTTGTGTCTTTTCAGGAAAAACCGAGGCTTCTATCAAAAACTTCAGCCCCTACTATAGCCGCCAGTATTCTGTGGCCTTCTGTAGTCACGTGCGCAGTGAGGTGGAGCAGCAACGGGATCCAACGTCGCAGTTCCTGAAGACCAAGGTAACCCACGGACACTTGACTTACATCTTCCCCTCACTGGAGAAATGAGTATAGATGCTAATATTTCAACTATGTGAATTGCAGTTTTAAAAACTACACTAGTCGTTTTATGCTAAAAAATACTGCCTCGATGTGAGAATATATATGATTTCTTTTTTATTTGTGTGATCTATATGAAAAGAAAGCTAGACAGGTTCAAATCTCATTATATGTTTTTTTCTCATTGATGTTTTGATACCAGGAAATTTAGCTTGCTATTGTGAAGGTCAGTCTAAAAAAAAAAAAATCGTGATTAGGTTTGTTTTGGTCAATGATCAAACATGATTTCCTCTGAATCGTCTTTGATCTGACATGTGTGTTTCAAAATAAACTGCCTACCTTCCTGGAGTTTGTTTTCACATGTAGGAGGCAGACGCTAAACAATGGGAGGAACTGAGAGCAGGTGATGGTGAGGTAATGATAAAACTACAGAGAAAAATGAAGCAAAAGTCTCCTTAGGGGGACGTTGGTTGGGAAGGAAGCCCTCTGTGGAGATGGCGTTGCATCTGATGACAAATAGGAAGAGGTAGTGAGTAGCCATGGAGAGAGTCTCCCAAGAAGATGGAGCAGGAAGTGGAAAGACCCTCTGGTCCTGAGACTATGAGCCTGCTGGGAGCTCTGTAAATGAGAGTGGGTGACAGTGACCACCTGGAGACAGATGGGGACCAGACCCGGTAGGTCCCCTGCAAGGGCTTAATTTAAGTGCGCTGGAAAGTCCCATGGCAGGGTACCAAATATAGAGTGTCTTAGTTAGGGTTTCTATTGCTGTGAAGAGACACCATGACCACAGCAACTCTTCTAAAGGGCAACATTTAGTTGGGGCTGGCTTACAGTCTCAGAGGTTTAGATCATCATTGTCGTGGTGGGAAGCATGCTGCATGCAGGCAGACATGGTGCTGGAGAAGGAACCGAGAGTTCTACATCTTCATCCAAAGGCAGCAGGCAAAGGACTGATACACATTTCCTCCAACCACAAGGCCACACCTCCTAACGGGGGCCGTATTTATTCAAAGCCCCACATAGAGTGACACAAATTTTAAGTGTGTGTATGTGGGGGGTGCCTAGGGAATCCAGAAATGGCGGTAGGTTCCCTAGAGCTGGAGTTACAGGTGGTTGTGAGCCACCTGGCATGGGTGCTGGGCACTGAATTTGGATCCTCTGCAAGAACAGCCAGCACTCTTGACCACCGAGCCAGCTCTCTAGCCCCTGAGAGGATGATGGTGGTGGTTGTAGTGGTGGCGGTGGTGGTCGTGGTTTTTACCCGCATCTGTGGATATGTTGGCCAGGTGGTTAGTTGTTCTGACCTGGATGATGGAGGGAGGATAGAAACAGGGAAAAAGCACAGACCTCAGCAACATTTGCAGATCCCGAAGAGGAGAGAATCCAGATAGAAACACCCTGAAGGGTTAGGAGAACTGAGTCAAGAAAGAACGCAATGAGAGATGAGGGGGCCAGTGACTGGACTGGGGCGGAGTTAACCAGAGAATTTAGCAGCATGGGGATCCCACAAAATAGTCTCAGAATTTAGGGAGCATGTTAAGGATGCAAGCTCTTGAGTTAGGGAGATGCTCAGCAATGAAGAGTACCTGTTGCTCTTTCAGAGGGCTTGCGTTTGGTTCCAGGCACCACATGGCGGCTCACAAAATCCAGAACTCCAGACCCCAAGGTCCTTGTGATGCCCTCTTCTGTCCTTTATGGGTGCCAAGCACATACGTGGTGCATGTGCCCATATACGGGGAAACATTTGTACATGTAAAATGTGTAAATAAATTTAAAGAAAGAAAAGAAAAGAGTACAAGTTCAAAACAGGTGGCGTGTGGCTGTAGCTCAGCCCTGGGGAGACAGTGGAGGGAAGATCACCTGATCTCAGGAACTGGGGACCAGCCTGGGCAACAGACTTACACAAAACCAGTGCAAATTCTGTTCCCCAAACTTAGAGCCTCAGACACGGTAAGTCTAGCAGGAGACCGCAGCTTTGATTAAATGGCCCAGGTTTGAGGAAAACTGAGCACAGGGACCGTAAAGTTATTTCAGCCTCATTTAAAGAGGTGAGCGAGGTCCTCTTTATCTTTTAATGTGGCGAGATAGGAGGGAGCCTCACTAGCTGTCAGCACAGTCTTTAAGCCCTAGAATTCGGAATGGAAATTTATTTCACCCCTTAGATGGGTCTTAGAAGAAATAGGCCTGTCTTTTTCATATGAATCCTATGATTTCTTTTCTTTTTTTTTTTTTTTTTTTTGCTTTAAAGTAAAGTGATAAGGTTTGAGGCCGCATGTTTGTGTAACAGGGAGAAATCAATGTAACGTCAGCGACATGTAAGGCAAGAGACACACTCCTATATTTTACAGTGATAAGGAAATCGTGCAGCAAAGCAGGATGAGTGGTCTTCTTATGCAGAAAATTCAGTAAGGACCTAATGAGGGACCTGAGAGAAACTCCTCTAAAGCACTCATGAGCACTCTGCTCATGAGTGCAGAAGCAGAATTGATTGCTCATGGCCTGACTTGTTCTGCAACAAAGCATCCACTCCCGTAGAAAGCAGCAAGTTGGGTAAAGTGTTCACAACCTAGGTCTCCACTGCTTTGGGAAAAGATGTGATGTATAGATGGTTGCTTTCAACTGTTAATTAGTATTTGTTTTGGGTCAGGGTGTCTCTATGTAGCCCTGGCTGGCCTGGAACTCACAGAGATCCCCCTGCCTCTGCCTCCCAAGTGCTGGGATTAAAGGTGCGTGCCACCACACCTGGCAGAACTGTCAATTTGATACAACTTAGAGTCACATGGGAAGAGACACTTAATGAGGAATTGTCTACACGAAGTGGGCCTGTGGATATGTGTCTTAGGTACTTTCTTGTTGTTGCAATAATACACCATGACCCAGGCAACTTACAGAAGACAGAGTTTGTTTGAGGCTCACAGTTCCACAGTCCATGACCATCATGGCAGGAAGCATGGGAGCAGGCAGGCAGGCGTGGTATTGGAGCAGTAGCTGAGAGCTCACATTCTGAGATACAACCACAGCAGAGAAGGAGACTCGGAATGGTGCAAGCCTTTCAAAACTTCAAAACTCATCCCCCCTCCAACACTTCAAAGCCACACACTTATTCCAAAAAAGCCACAACTCTCAATCTTTCCCAAGCAGTTCCACCAATCTGGAATCAAGTATCCCAATATGAGACTATGGGGGTCACTCTCATTCAAACCACCACAGTATGCCTCTGGGAGATTGTCTTAGCTGATGACTGACCAGGGAAGACCCTCCATTGTGGGCAGCCCCGTTCAGCTATGCAAGAGAGGGGAAAGCAAGCAAGCAAACAAACAAGCAAGCATCCATGCGCTTGTTCTCTTTGCTCTTGGCTGCATGTGATGTGACTAGCCGCTTGAGTCACCACCCTGAATTCCCTGAAATGATGGACTATGGCCTGGAACTGTGAGCCAAACAACCTCTTTATTCTCAAAGTTGCTTTAGGAAGTCAAGGTATTTTTTTTTTATCACAACAGAAACAAAACCAGGACAATAGGAAAACAGCTGACTGAGTTCAGAAGTAACCTTGAGGCATGTCAGTGAGTTAAAGTAGACACCTAGATATGAACTCATTACACTGCCTCTCTCATTGCCTACAGTTTATCAAGCATGCAAAGGATATTCTCTCATTGCTAATCCATATAGGGGGAAATAAAAATCAGAAAACTTACCATGTAACAAGCGTCTGCATTTTCTTTGGCAGAATAGGAAGGGGGAAGTTGTGGTATCTAAAAGAAAGCAACATTTTTTTCGAGAATTGCTGCACATTATAATTTTCTAGATTATTCCCTGAATATCAAGAATAATGTACTATGATAATAAGGTATATTATCTTTTGTGACAATTAATCATATTCATCTCTTTTAAGCCCCCCTTGGAACCAGGAACTGTTTTGTATGAAGCCGAGCTCTCCCAGTTTGCCGAAGACATCAGGAAATGGAAGGACAGATACATTGTGGTTAAAAATGATTTTGCTGTGGAAAGCTATGAGAACAAAGAGGTAACTGGGTTACCATCAGTTCTTGCTATTGTCTTAAAAGTTTGTCTGTGTTAATTGACATGCCCTGGCCATGGCGATTGGTTGATTGGGTACTCATCTCAATGAATAGGTATATGTTGAGTATCTGCTGTATGCAGATCTGAATGGATATCAGTTGATCAGACCCATGCTTGTAGTCTAGGAGAAAGACAGTCTTGGGGAAAGTGGTGGCAGATGAGTGTGGGAATAGGTTTGCTAAGAGGCCTGTGTTTGGTGTAGGATCCTCTTCAGTGATCATTCATTGAGCCTCAGCGTTCTTCTCGGTCACTAGCTTGTCGCTGCTCCCTCTGCCCTGTCACTGTATCATTCCACCTTAAGGATTACATCTGACACATGACTGAGGAGTGAGTTATTCAGTGGGATAGTGCCTGCATTGCAGGGGTTCTTATTAGCATTCCCTGAATACTTCATTCCATTTAGAATTAGTTTTTTTTTTTTTAATCCAGTTAGTCTTTTCTCTCATTATTTGCCTTGTCTGGACAAAGAGTAAAATGAAATCAGGTGTGTAAAGCATCTAGACCTGGAGGACTTAAGATTTTAATGTTTCTGCTTTCCTCCCTCATAGAGAGGGTATGTGCAACTAGAGCAGTGAGCAGTGAATTTGGAAATCCACAGTTTAGGTCAAGTTGTGTCACAGGCTAGAAGTAAACATGAGACTTACTTTGCCTTCAGCCTCAGATGAACTGAGGAGTGAGCTCAGATGATCCTAGCAGATCTTTGAAACCTCACACTGTACACATTTCTTTTTTTAAAATATTTATTGATTTATTATGTATATAATATTCTGTCCATGTGTATGCCTGCAGGTCAGAAGAGGGCACAGACCTCATTACAGATGGTTTTGAGCCACCATGTGGTTGCCGGGAATTGAACTCAGGACCCTTGGAAGAGCAGGCAATGCCCTAACCACCGAGCCATCTCTCCAGCCCCCTGCACACATTTCTTATCCAGACTCAGTCTCAGGTGCCCTTGGACATACTCCCCTATATTAGGCTTTCATTCAACCCACAGTCCTAATTGTCAACACACTACAAACAACAGTATCAAATTGTCAGAGGCTTTTCATAAATATTCTACTATAATCAGAGCTTTCTCTCCTATCTGCCAGTTCTTAAATAACAGAGGCTTAATATTATTTGGAAATATTTGGATGATGGCACAGGCTTATTATTAGCTAGCTCTTACATTTAAATTAACCCATTTTTATCAATCTAAGTATTGCCATGCAGCTGTAGCATTACTGGTTGTGTTCTGGCATGTTGCTTCTTGGGTGACTGTTGGCATCCCTCAGACTCCAACCTTCTCCTGTAACTCTGCTTGGATTTCCCACCTTGCTCTATCCTGCCTTGCCATAGGCCAAAGGAGTTTTATTTATCAACCAATGAGAGAAACACATATTCATAGCATACAGAAAGGCACCCCACATCGTCCTACAATGTCCTCTTAGAAGACTGGAGTGAGATACAGTATCCCAATGGGTAGTTAACATTACGGGCTTTGAATTACATCTTTAACAGTTACCAGATACATTACATGCCTTTAGCTAAGTTATGTATCTCTTTTAGGCTCAGTTTTCTTTTCTCAGAATGGCAAGTGTAGTTTCTTAGAATGAAATAAAAAAATACACTGAAGCACCGAGCATATGACCAGCCCAGGGTTTAGTCCAGAACAGAACAATTGTTGATATGATTGCCTCTAGCTAATTGAGAGATCTTGTTATTAAATTTCTTGAGTTTTTAATACACATTTAACAGTAAATGAAATTTCTTTATGAATTAAATTTTGGTGATTTTCCTTCTTTTTTCACATTTAAAGATGGTCTTCCTCAATTTGAAACTTTTCTTTTTTTCTTTTCTTTTCAAGGAATTTGTTTAAGTTATAAAGATATGATGAGTAAATTCACTAGTGATTAAATAGTTCTAAAAACCACCTGGGTATTTAAATGAAAAGTCCATGTAGTTTGTGATCATTTGGACACTATAACAAGATCTTGTTTGTTAACTTATAGAAGTATTTCTTAAAATCACATTAACTAGGGGCTGGAGAGATGGCTCAGTGGTTAGGAGCACCAGCTGCTCTTACAGAGGACCTGGGTTCAGTTCCCATCACCCACATGGCAGCTCACAACTGTCTGTAACTCCAGTTCCAGGGGATCTGACACCCTCTCACAGACACACATACAAGCAAAACATCAGTGAACATAAAGTAAATGTAGATCATTTGGAAGAGTTAGACATTAACTATTTATTAATGACATCATTTTGTCGAGAGTCCAATTTGGTGGTGAGCGCAGGGACATCAGAGAGTTATCATTTCATAATTCATCTAAATTTCCCTCACATTTGCTGGGGACTTGATAAATGAGTCCAGAATCTGTCAGTCACCACCGGGTCATTGCACATTATTGGACCTCTGTGAGTTTTAGTTTTCTCATTTGTAAAATGGAGATAATATCTAATTCTTAGAGCCGTCTTGAGGGTCAAATGATGTAATGTTCTTAGTCATTTGCCCTCAGATATAACTGGATTTTTTTTTGCAGTTTAGAAGCTTTTTATAACTCCAAACAAAGTCCATAGTTAAGCCCTGTTTGAATCAATTGATTCACACTATCTCAAAACCATATAGCTAGAGATCCTTCTGCTATGCTCTGGGTCCCCAGTGTGTTTAAGCAGCTGATTAGTGTTTCTCCCAAGTCTTAAAACAAGTTTCGTAGGGCTCTGAGTGGTTGTTTTGTTTGGGGCTCTCCAGGCACCGTCTTGCAGATGGAGAATGTGTTATTGTTATTTTGAGTTTGTTGTCCAGATCAGTGTTGTTTTAGTTATTCCCAAAGGTGCACTTTAGATTTTCGAGTCCCACAGCTTCTTGGTTTCAATTCTCAACTAGCTCCACGTTACTACATTCAATAATTTATCTTGACAATTAGCCTGTCGATTGGATGCACACACTAGCATTTTATCTCATCTGTTTGTCCCTGGGGCACATTGGCCTAGGAACCAATCAGGGTGCCGGATCTCATTTGGGTTTCTCAGACAGCAGAATGTCTTATCTGCCAGTTGGAATATCTTCTGATGTCATAAAGCTGCCCTTTCATCTCAACGACTTCACTGCAAAGCATCCAGTCATTTCTGAGGCAAATGCCTGCACATTTATTATGGCAACATCTTTGTATTTTTGGTGAAACTCCATGGTAACTATCAGTGTAGTTAACTTGTTCCACAGTGTCGCTCAGCCCACGAGCCCACGTCCGCTGAGTACTCTGTTCTGTGTGTGTGTGTGTGTGTGTGTGTGTGAGAGAGAGAGAGAGAGAGAGAGAGAGAGAGAGAGAGAGAGAGAGAGGAAGACAGAGAGAGAGAGAGCCAACCTTGTGGTTATCAGAATGAGTCAGAGCCATCAGCGTCTGAAGTGGTGAACACCATACAGACATAGTAGTTACAGATATTCCGTTTTTCTATTTATGAACACACCTCCTAGGAGTCTCTTTGAGATTAGGGAATCTGGTTTACCATTCTGGGAGTGACCATCAAACAGAAGTAAAAAAAAAAAAAATACTACCTTGTAAGCAACAAGAATGCAAACCAAAAAAATTTAAATAAGTGACCCCAAATGACATAGCATAGGGATGTCTGTCACTGGATATCTGTGTTTGGACTTGTTTGGTTTCTTAAAAAATTCTGACATTTTAAAAATATATGTATTGGAGAAAATCATTCATTCATGCCTTTCCGTTCTTTAGGCCTATCAGAGAGGAGCTGCTCCTAAAAGCCGAATTCTTCCAGCTGGAGGCAAGGTTTTAACCTCAGAAGAGGAATATAATCTCTTATCTGACAAGCATTTCCCAGACCCCATTGGTGAGTTGCTCTGACTTTCCCTGAACTAACTTTGTGTAACTAGACCAGTGGTCCTTAATGAGGGAGAATAGTCCCCTTTGAGGGACGTTTGTCAGTCTCCGGAGACTTAGGAGGTGAGTGATGTAGACATTCAGACCAGCGATGCTGTTCAACAGCCCATAATGCACAGGACAACCCCGAAGAGACAGATGAGTGGCCCAAGGGACCAGTAGTGCCAAGGTGGAGAAATCTGTGTTGAATCCTGACACTCCATCTTCAGCTAGAAAGTGAAGTTTGAGCCGGGCGGAGGTGGCACACGCCTTTAATCCCAGCACTCGGGAGGCAGAGGCAGGCGGATCTCTGTGAGTTCGAGGCCAGCCTGGTCTACAAAAGCTAGTTCCAGGACAGGAACCAAAAGCTACGGAGAAACCCTGTCTCGAAAAAAAAAAAAAAAAAAAAAAAAGAAAAGAAAGTGAAGTTTGTTTACTAAGTCGACATTATCCCATTTCTATTTCTTTACATCTGAGTTACAAGGGCAGTTTCTATGTTGCTGGCAGTCAGGTATCTTAGAGCTAAGGATACGCTGTAGAATTTGGTAACAACACTCAAGACGGCAGAGATACACAGGTCAGGCATCCGGCGTGACACGTACAATTTCAGTTTTCAGTAAGCAAGTCTTGACCTGTTAGGGATTATTCTCTCATTTTACAGAGATGTGCAACACAATATCCTAAACTGACAAAAGTAAGACCATTTTAAATAAATGCCACAGGAACTCATAGCTACGGAGTAAAAGAAAGCACCGCCTTTGTTCACCCGTCTGTAAGTAAAGCTGAGCTCTGCTGTAGAAGGAGCGTTGGCCTGAGAACTGGGGTGTGGATTTGGATGTGGCTCCCTCTGTGCCTCTTAGCAAACATTTTCAGGGTAGCAGGCCCTGGGCACCTCTGGCTTCTGTTTCTTCTGCTTTAAAATGGAGCGCTTTAAACTTGAAATTTTTAGAAGAATCTTTCCAGCTTTAAAATTCTTTGATTCTCATCCATTCCACTTATTTTTCTGTGGAGAAAATGATGGATACTCTATAGGCTAAATAGGGCATTTCACAGGAATCCATGGGCTGTGCATAATAGAACAACTCCATTTGCCTTTGTGTAAATCACAGCACACATTCATTACTTGCTTTCGTGGCGAGAACCCTGGGTCTTATTAATGGGCATCATCATTTCATTAGAATTTATGGAGAACTATATAATCATTCCATCAGCTGTTATTGCTGTAGATTGCGTAGTGTGGGGTTTTTAATAATACAATTATAGCTAGTACACGGACCATAAAACTAGATTATCAAGTTATTACTAAATAATTCAGGCTAAAGCGATGCTTTATGTATTCATTACCTAGGAAATACATGGAATTTTTTCCCAACGTCTACCTATCTGCCGCATTGGCTGTGTACCAGCAGCTAAAAGTGAGAATACCGGCATGTTGATTCTTGAGACTCTCTCCAGAACTTTCCAACGTAATCTGTCAGAACAATACACTTATGAATTTATTGATGAACTCACATCGGAAAGAATGAAAAGCATAAAGCTAGTGTGACTCATGCCTGAGATAGCCCAGGGCTTCGGACACAGCTTTTCAATGACTGTTTCTGTTGTATGGTGTGGCCTGCTGAATTCTAAAAGTGGAATATGCTTCAATAGATCATTTGTGATACTCTTGTAACTCAACTCAGAAAAAAAATTGTAGATGGATGGAATCTAGAAAACTGTTATGGAAGGTTTAGCTAGAGGTAACTAGGGGTTAACAGCAGTGGATTTTATAGGGTTTGCTGAAGCTCCTGATATACAGAGTCAGTGTTACTTTCTGTCGTTTGTATGAAACTGTGACATCTTGGAAAGGGCACGAAGACTTGCTTCATAAACCTTGTTAATCAGATTTACCCCATTCGGGCAGAATGTTACTTCTACCCGAAAGAACAGATTTAAACACGTGTAAGAAGGGAGGCTCCGGCGTTGCCGGAGGAGAGGCACTGGAGGCTAATGGCTGTTCTCCGTGGAATGTTCTGCCAGGGCAGCCTGTCAGAGTGACCCCATGCTTTACTGGAGTGATTCCATCTCTTGGCATTTTATTAGTTAGGCTCTGGTTTACCGCACACAATGAAATTCAAGTTAAATGTGCAGGGTTTGCTCTCTTCATGTAAGTATTGGAGTGCCACTCCAGGGTCAGTGTGGCAGATCCCAGATTTGTCAAGGACACGGGCTCTTGTGGCTTTCTCCCCTTTAAGTCTGGGCACTTACCAGCACTTGTTACTCTAACAGCAGCGGGAATGCTGGTGCTCTGGCTCCTGCCATGTCGCATGAAGGAGGAAGGGGAGGAAGAGGAGGAGGCGGTGACTTTCTTTAAGGATACCTGCAGGGGGGTTGATATGGCAGTGCAGGTTATTTCCCATTGGCCAGAACTCAGGAGCAATGGGCCACCCTATTACAAGGGAGGCTGGAAACGTATGTGAAGTTTTGCATTCTCCCAAGTTTCTTGCTCAGTTAAAAGATGAAGCTCACAACTGCAAGGAAGGGGGTGTCTCTTTTGCGTGTGACTGTTCATTTGTTTGTGTGCACATGCATTGATTCCTTCTTCTGCTCTGGGTGTTGTGCTGGGCACTTTGTGTTCCCAGGCCATTCTGTCCCTAGCCTTCAGATTTCAGGACAGTGGAACCAGGTTCCTGTGCTTGTCTTAATCAAATCTATTCTTACCTTGGATTACGAATTTCCCAGTAGCTGACTTAGTTATGCAAGCTCTCCTTATGGCTCTGATCCATTTCTAGGTATGCCCAGCATGCTCCAGCCTCTTCGAGGGTGCCCCTTTTCCTTCCTTTCCTAGAGATTTGTGCTCCCAGAACATGCTGTACCTTCTCTGTGTTCCCATGGCTGTTGAAAGAAGTAGAATCTTTTAACCAAGTGTGATGTCATGTGATAGGGATGCAGGGGTTAGGCTGGCTAGGGTTTCTGAAGAGAGGCAGAGTTTCACATGGGTTTCTCAGAATTGATTGTGAGGGAATAGGCCTCTCTCTGAATCTGTCTCTGTCTCCCCCCTTGAGTGTGTGTGTGTGTGTGTACATGTTTGTATGTGTGTGTGTACATGTTCGTGTGTGTGCGCGCGCACACATGTGTGTTCATATGTGTGGGTGTATGTGCGTGCGCGTGTGTTCGTGTGTGTGTATGTGTGTGTTTCTATGTGTTTGCACTCTCACTCAAGTGTTGATAGACTTGAACCCTGATATTGGACAACTACTCTACCACTGAACTAGACCTATGGCCCCCTAGTCTTGTCTTTTCAGGGCCTCTAAATTTTTTTTAGATCAACAGAGCGTATCTGTTCATTCAACATGATGAAGCTGAATGTCTTCTAGGTTCTGCAACTGCTATGGGCTGAGGATACAGGGATATGTCAGAAGTGGCCTCCACACTCTTGGAGCCACTCTTCAGAGAGGACTTCTCCTGAGAAAAAAGGAGCAGGGCTCATCTGCCCACCCTTCCTCCCCAGTGGGTGCCAGGCATGGAAACCGGCCACGATCATACTTTAGGAGAACAGTAGCGATCACATAATTCTGTCTAGGTGGCAGGTGCCAGTGGAGGCTCCCCAGAGGAAGCGACATGTGAACCACCGTGAAGGGTGAAATGATTTTCCTCTAAAAGAGCGTGATGGGAAAGAAGGAAGGCAATAAGGGGAAAACGTTAAATTTTGGAATGGATGGACACCCTTTGGCAGGGTAAAGACCAAAAGTAGAGGGGACCCAGACATACAACTAGACAAGTGCCAACGCTTGACAGGGGTCTAGAGGGGTGGCAGAGGAAGCCGTAGGTGCAAAAAAGATAGACATGCTGAGAGCCAGGAGAGAGGCACACTCAACTAGGGAGGGAATGTTGTCCAAATGAGTGGGCTCTTGTCAGCAACACAAGTCACAGACCAGAGTAGATAAGCCATGGGCTGGTGGCCAGGGTGGCGTTAGTGACTCCAGCCATTGGGTTGAGGAGCTGATGCGGCAGGAGGCAGACTGATGTGAGAATAGGATCAGACTGTGCAGTCAGCAAGTGTTTGTCACAGAGCGGGAAGAAACCTGGGGAAACCAAAGCCTGCAAGGAGCCGGCGAGCCCCAGAGGCGCCTGAGAAGGGAGCGCCACCTGTGGTCTTTGGAGATGCCGTCAAAAGGGAACTGAGGGAGATGTGTTAGCCGGCTGTCTGTCTCTGCAGAGGAGTGGACTATACCTGTGGGGAGAAGACAGACTGTGTGGGCAGTAGGGATGGAGAGGAGATGAACCCCTGCTTCCCTACCACCTTGCTAGCCTGTGGCTGCCCCGGATATTTTTGACAGACTGAGATAAGTATTTACAGACTGAAACACGTACTCATGCTTTAAAACCATCTCTGCTTTCATTGCTTCTCTAGCTTCCAGTGAGAAGAACTCGCAGCCCTTTGTCGTCCTGCCCAAGGCCTTCCCCGTGTACCTGTGGCAGCCTTACCTCAGGCATGGCTACTTCTGTTTCCATGAGGCCGCTGAGCAGCGGAAGTTCAGCGCGCTTCTCAATGACTGCATCAGACACCTGAATCACGGTAGGCTCAACCGGCGCTTCCCTCACGGCCACATTTCCTGAACTGCCTTGGTCAGCCATCTGCGACCATAATTCTTAGAGCCTCAGAGGGTGTTGCCCTCGGGAAGGAAAGCAGGGGCCATGGGCAGTGAGCATGGAAGACAAGGAGCCCGAAGTCTCCGTGGAACAGAGCACAGAGCGTGATGGCAGGTGTAGGGCGCCTATTCTAGACTGTCTCCTGGTTATTCACTGTCCTGGCCATTCGTTAACTGAATAATTCTTCCTACTCCTTTTCCCTGGCACTTTTATGTTGTTTGTTCATTTTGGGGGGATTGTTTGGTTTTGAATACAGGGCTCTTGCTTTATAATACTAGCTGTTCAAATACTCACTATGCAGCCCAGTCTTGAACTCACCGTAAACCTTCTGGGTTAGTCTCGTGAGCACTGGGATTATGAGTTCTTGAACTCACCGTTAGCCTCCTGCATCAGTCTCTTGAGCACTGGGATTATGAGCGTGTACCACCGTGCCCAGCTTTCCTTGTTTTTTTTAATTACACGCCAGCAAGAGTGTTCCAGGTAACCCTGGTAAAGCCTTGGTCTCTATGTCACTTTTCATTGCTCTCCTCGTTTATTTCTGTGTGATGTTTGCTCAGTTAAGATCAGTGGCGAGGTTCATTGTAGTCTAAGACTTGATTTTCGATTAGTGTTGCTGTTGGCTAGCTTCCTGTCACTGTCACAGATGAAGCTAATGTTGTTTTACGTTTTGGAGGTTGCTCTCTGTGGTTCATCCGTCCTGTTGCTCTGGCCTGTGATGAGGCTGCGCATCTCAGCAAGAGGGAAGCAGGAGAGAGGAGGGGGCCGGGATCCCATGATCTGCTGAAGGTCCTCAGTCATCTTCGGGACCTCCCGCCATTGCTGCCCTTGATGCTACCACAAGCACACAGCTGGGGACCAAGTCTTTAGCACACAGCCCTTAGGAGGACTTACCCTAACCACGGAGGCAGTTCTTAAAACTTGAAGGAATGTAGGAATTGGGGGAAAGAATCTGATTCAAGGCCGGAGAGACAGCTTGGTGGTTAACGAGTGTTTGCTTCTCTCACAAAGGACTAGAGGTCCTAGCACCCACTTTGGGGAGCTGGCAGCTGCCTGTAACTCCACCTCCAGGGAGATCTGATGCCCTTGTCTGGCCTCTATGGACACCTGCACACGTGTGCACATACTTTCACACAGACACACATACATGACTTAAAAGCAAATATGTGTTAAAACTTAACTAAAACTCAGGAGTTTCGACTCTACCCTTATGCAGTCTGATTCAATGTGATTGGTGGGGGGTAGGTTTTGCTTTGCTAACAAGCTCCCAAGTGATGTCACTGGCCACACTCGAAGTGGCACAGCTTTTTAAAGATGGCATTATTTTGATTTTTGGTATAGATTTACTTATGAATTCATCTGTAAATAATTTTTTTGCAGGATCTTTTCATTCCAGTGTGTCATTTCTGACATTTTTTAAAATATGAATGCAGATTTGTCCGGGCTTGCAGATAACTGAACTGTGTTCTTTGGCAGTTAGAGAGGTAGGCAGTCAAATGTTACAGAGGGACTTAGTCTGTGCCAATCCTGTACAAGCGTAGAGTCATGAAGCATTTGCTCTCTTTGGTAGTCTGAGGGCAAACAGGATGGAGGAAATTCTGATTTGATAGTGAGCAAGGTTAATATATTCAGGAGTAACTGGAAGTCACTGCCAAATGAGCAAGTATGACCAGATGATTCCAACCCCGAGGTAACTTAAAGATCTTCCAGATCATAATAGTGCAAATGTGATACCCATCAGGGCTGGCTATGTGCTGTGTGACGCTCTCGCCTGATGCTGACATAGTGCAAACGTGGTACCCATCAGTACTGGCTGTATGCAATGTGATGCTCTCCCTGATGCTGACATAGTACAAAAGTGGTACCCATCAGGGCTGACTGTGTGCAGTGTGATGCTCTCCCTGATGCTGACATAGTGCAAACATGGTACCCATCAGGGTTGACTGTGTGCAGTGTGATGCTCTCCCCTGATGCTGACATAGTACAAAAGTGATACCCATCAGGGCTGGCTGTATGCAATGTGATGCTCTCCCTGATGCTGACACAGTACAAATGGTATCCTTTAGGGTTGGCTTGTGCAGTGTAAGCCCTGATGCTGATGGGTTCTCTTTCCACTGGGTCATCAGAGCACTCTGGATGCTGTGTTTTGTGGTTTCACAGTCCAACAGTCGACAAAACACTCACCAGTCATTGTACGGCCTTTTACACTTTGTTGTAAAATAGGCTTTGAAGTTGATAGTTTTACTCAACAGTAGGATTAGGTGAGTATTTGAGCTTGTCTAAGGCAGGCTATGCTAAGCTGGGATGTCGGCCAGGTGTATTAGTTGAACTTTCAATTTATGATGGTCTGTTGCGATGCTACCCCACCTTAAGATACGAGCACCTGTGTACGTGGAGTTCTGTGGATGTGCCCAGTAAGCACTTTGTCAAGTCCTGAGCAATACCTCCAGCTGTGTACAGAATTTAAGGCTTGTTTTGTCAGGGAGGTCTCTGAACAGGAGAGTTTTGAGCTGAGTCATAGTAAAAAGTACCCCCCCCACATACTGTAACTAATTTTATAGTGTGCTTATTTTCATGTTTGGAGGTTTCCCTGAGATTATTAGTTCTACAGAGTGACAGTCACTGGTGCTACATCTCACATCTCAGCCAGTTCTTGGTATGTATGTATGTATGTATGTATGTATGTATGTATGTATGTATGTATGTATTATGTAAGTATGTATGATGGATGGATAGTGTATGTGTGTCTAAGTATGTGCACGTATCATGGCATGCATGTGGAGATCAGCTGATAACTTTTGGGAGTTCATTCTTTTCTGTTACCACATGGGTTCTGGGGATCAAACTCATTTTTATCAATCTTGGCAGCAAGTGCCCTTACCTCCTGAGCCCTCTTGCAAGTTCCCACCTCTTGGTTTTAATGTGTGTGTCGATAGAGACTAATAAAAAAAAGAGATGTAACTCTGTTTTGCTACAGCGACTCCAAGTAACATAATATTGACTCTTAACTAGAGCCTTTATAAAAACGATCCCCTTATTACTATCATGCCTGTGTCTTCCCAGAACTAGCTTAGTTTTCAATATACTTAGAACTTCTCTGTTTGGGGTCTTGGTCTAGTAAGAACACACAGCTGGCACTGAACCCAGGAAATACAAAGCTGCACTGAACAGAGAATGTGTTCTGCCCAGTCAAGGGACTTGCTGCATTCCCCATTCCTTGTACATAATAGGAATTTCTCTGGGGAGTTTTGGATGGTGTGTAGCCTGCATTTAGACACCATTTATGGAAGATCTCAGTCAATTCAGAACCCGACTCTGCTCTCTAGGATGTTGTCAAGGCACGAAGACAATGAAGTCTAGTTATATTTCCCTGGTCTGTGGCATAGTCTTCAAACCAAAGACTGTCTGTTCCCCCACTGAGCCTTTATGCAGACAGTTGGGCACAGGACATCATAGCATTACAGAGGGCAGCCCTTGGTTGTTGCAGGCCCATGAGCTCATGGGGGTTTTCCCATCTTGCCCCACCCCCTGGTTTTTTCCCCTTGTATTTGATGGTACAATGTACCACTGTTTTTTACTGAATCACTTTTTCTGTCCCAAGTATCTACCTATTATTCATTGTGTGATCTTGAATAAGCTATTAAGGAGCTTCCTCAGGCTGCCAGTTCACTGTATTTGCTAGAGTTGTTCAGAAAGGGCAATAAGATACTGGCTGTAACTAGGACCAGAGGCTGTAGGGGGCTGCTGCCACCGTTGTCTTCTGCCACAAGCAAGCAAAGGACTCAGTCTGCTGTTGTCATTGCGCCATTGGCTCCAAGGCCACTATACATTTCTGTTGAGAACTGGGTCCAAATGTTTGAGTACTTGAAATTAGCCTCTGTCAATCCCATAAAGGCTTTTACATTTTTTATTTTGTTTTATTTTTGAGATAGGGTTTCTATGTGTAGCCCTGACTGTCCTGGAACTTTTTGTGTAAACCAGGTTGGCCTCAAACTCAAAAATCTGCCTGCCTCTGCCTCCCGGCTCCTGGGATTAAAGGTGCACCACTGGCCAGCTCACGTGGACTTCCTATGATAAATCCCCTAGCGCTCAGGTCAACAATAACCCAGCCCACGTGTTCAAAAAATGTTGGCTCCTAATTGTTCTAGATATTCATAACCATTCTGAATCCAGAAACACTGCTGTTGCACCTAAGAGGAATATGTATTTCTTCTTTAACCTTGACAAAGGTTCTATACCCTTTTTATATAGTATGGTTGTCTGAAGATAGATGAGATCAAATGGAGAGATCTATGCTCCTTCATCCTTCAGAGAGAGAGAGAGAGAGAGAGAAGTAGCTAAGACTGTTTTCACTAAGGAGCATCAACTGTACTGGGCAGTGGACACATGTCTGGTTTGCTTTTGTTCCTCTTTTTTGAGTAGATAGAAGAAGATCTCACAAGATTAATCTTTACAGAACATCACATTCC
This sequence comes from Alexandromys fortis, assembly GCF_014885135.2. NCBI lineage: Eukaryota > Metazoa > Chordata > Mammalia > Rodentia > Cricetidae > Alexandromys > Alexandromys fortis. The sequence goes on along the minus strand of NW_026068018.1, from coordinate 89,794 downwards.
ATCTTGATTTTATTGCGTGACATCTGTGTACAGCAGCTGCCGCCACCTGTCCATTTAGAATTCACAGTGTAGTTCCCAGTCCCTGGCCATGTCGGGTGCTACAAAGTGGGGCTTATAGTGCCAAGATGTTCTGAGGCAGCTTTCTTCTCCAGACTCAGTCCTGTGCTTCACAAATACAGAGCTGAACCCAGGCTGAGTGGACAATGGTCATTATCAGTGCGCACCTGCTTCTCCGGCTCAGGCGATGTAGGACAGGGGAACGGGTTCCTGCAGGGAGGAATGGGATAATTGAGAGCTGGGAAGCAACACAGATTATGGACCATTAGAACTGAAGGAATTCTGTGAGCTGGAAGGCAAAGATTCAGCAAGAGGAGACAAGGGAAGATAGGGAAATGGGCTAGATCCAGGCTAGAAAGGGGCTTTGTAGTACGTATTAAGAAATTGAACTTTTTCTAAGAGTTGTAAGTAGGTAAAGGACCTGACTGGACCTGACCCTCATTTACCTTTAAGGGGTCACAGTGGCTGTAGCGTAAGAAGCATGGATAGGAGAGAGTAGCATTTTGTGGTGCCAGGAGGCCACTTAGGAAGTTTGGGCGAGCAACGACAGCCTAGTGTTCATCAGAGAGCACGAATTAGAGAGAGAATTCATCAATATAAAGTCAGAGTTCTTGTCCTAAAGGATTGGGAGACAAGAGAACATGGAGTAGATATTAAGATTATGCAGCATTATTGCATAAGTGGTGATTCTGCAGTGGAGGTAAATGCTGGCGCCCAGTTCAACAGTGCTGCTGGCCTGAAGGATGCTGTGTTAGTCTGAAGGATGGCCGCTACTTCACTGCACAAGAGTCTGTGCTCATTACATCATTAGGAACACTCAGGAAGAGGGGATTGTAGAACATCTGGGAACCATGAGGATCGTAGGTTGAGAGCACCTAGAAGAACCCGGAGGATTTGGGCTAAGAGAACACAGCGATGTAACTAAGGACACCCTGAAAGCGATTCAATCACACGTGTAACCTCCAAGGGCTCTGGTGGTGGGGTGAGGCAGCCGGATGCGATGTTCCAAATGATTGCATTTTAGAATGGGTTCCTCTGACAGTGCTGTGTGCCTGGAGCGCTTCTCCAGAACTCCCATGTGAAGGCAAACACTTTGATTAGGTTGGATTTAGACACTTCGCATTGTTAGGTGTTCAATACACGTTGCTGAGTTAAATTGGATTTCAGAACAGAAGAGGATTTTACAATTCAAATGAGATGCAGCCCATCCTCTTAGCGCGTTTATTTCCACACAATGCTTTATGTTCTGCCGCAGATCTCAGGTTCCTTTTCATCAACTTAATATCAACACGCAGTCTAGTCATCCCTACAAAGGAAGTTTATTCCTCAAGGGACTGTCTGGTGTGGGCGCCAATCAATTCTCACTGAAAATACTGAGCGATTTTTATTATGTAATATATGAGGACATACTTTTGAATTTGTGGCACCCATGTGTATGGACAAACAGATCTAAGAGTTGGGAAATTCTATCTTATGCCTAACCATTTTCTGGCCAATGTGCAGCAAATGAACCATATTGGGAGATAAGCAAAATACAAGAGACACAATTTTTATAAACAGTTCTCTGAGTGCTTTTCCTTGTTGAAATTACAGAAATGTCTTCCTTTTCTTGTAATGCATAGAAAACCTCTAAGCAAGAGGCCTTATCTCAAAAACTGAAGTGGGAAAGTGGTGCGAGAAGACACCCACTGTCCACCCCCAGCCTCCACATGCATGTATATACATGAGCACATGCAACCACATAGCTGCGAACCCCCAAATACACAAGCACACACCTTTTTTTTTTTTTTAAGCACACACCTTTTATGAGCTGGGAACAAAGTGCTCGGTAGCTACTGTTTTCTACAAATGAGACGCCAGTTTCTTGTTTTAGAAGGGACGATCTTAAAGAAAACCCCGGAGACTCATTCTCTTTGTGCAAACCACTTCTGGAGTCTGCCTGTGTTTATCGTGCGACATGGTCAATACTCTAAACCAGCAGATGTTCCCCTTCTCCCTCTGTGGGTGTGAGGTCTCCTCTGAAGTCATCGCTTGTCCTTTTCTGGGCCTTTCTGGTTATTTAGAAGACCCCAGACTTGGGAAAGAACTTTGTGGTTTCCTATTCCATGCCTTAGCGTTTACTTAGGATAAAGCTTAAGTAGGGTCAATGTCTGTCAGTGGACGAGGACCCGGCGCTTTGACTCCTGGGCCTTTATATCTAGTTACTGACTCTCAACATTACAAAAAAGCAAGCCATCTTTTGGACATTTTGAAACACGACTCTTAAACTACTTTCATGATCTCTTGCCATGGTCTACAGTGAAATAGATCTGGAGCTATCATCTAATGTCTTCAGAGACCTGGGATCCCTGGGTTTCTTAGTTAGTGATACTATCTAAGCTGGCCTAACTATTCTGTCCTCTGGGTAAAAATGACCAGATCGTTTAACTTAGATAAACCTGGAATATAAAGTATTTGATAGTATAGGTTGTATGCTAGTTAATTTTTTATAGCTAAAATGCAAATGTATATGATTTTATACAATTTAAATTTTTCTTCTGTATTTGAGTACCCGGGCTGGAACACTATAGATGTCATTGGTGTGAAATATGACTTTATAATACTTACGCTTTTGGTTCTATTTAAATTACTTAGTGTTCTCAAAGCAATGTAAGAGCTGGAAGCGGAAGAAGGGCCTTCCCCAGAGGCTGGAATAATAGAACTCATGCCTTTCAGGCATTTGGGTTGTTATCCCAAAGCAGTCTTAAGTTTCTTGGTGCCTAAAGCCTTGTTGCCAGGGAACTACATTTGAATACTTCTTGTCAAACACTGGTGTTTCAGTAACACCAACACCCACTCCCTTCCCCCCTTCTTCTGAACATCATATTTCGGCACTAAATATGATGCAGTTCTACTAGTTAAGAGTTTTCAATTAGATTAATAATGTAAGCAATTAAGCAAAGAATTGATTGAAGAGTTAATTTATGCAAAAATTTAAAATTTGTATTGTTGAGGTTGGGAATATTCCAAAATCACTATAAAACTGCCTGTGGGGTAATTTGAGTAGATTTTAAGCTTTTTTTTTTTTTATCTTGTAGTTAGGATGTGTTAAGTTCAAAACACAGTAGTGAGCGAGACCATGTGATGGCTGCTTTAATAGGTGATGTGGCAGACAGCATCATGAAAGGGTTCTGTTTGGCACACTAGGACTGTTCCACAGAGAAACCCTGTCTCAAAAAACTCAAAAAAAAATAATCACTTAGAAGAATTTGGAGGAAATTCTGGTGGGGTGTAGAACGCTGAGCTGTGTGTCCCTCATCCCATGCTGTGGATAGATTTGGAGGAGGAGAGAAAAGAGCCCCATCAGGAACTGTGGCTCATTCTATTAGTTGTTTTGGGGTTCTTAAGCTAAACACTGAGTAAATATGAAAGAATGCTACGGCATTTAGCAGGTGTAATGAGCCTTACTACCCCCTGAGGCTTCTCCCTGTCCTTCATCACCCGTCCTCTGAGGGACGCCAACCTGGATGCTTGTGTGCTCTTCTTTGTGACTTACCACGTCTGAGTGACCGTCCAGTGTGCCTTCAAACTGTCCGCATGGACTCTGACCACACCCCTCCCACGGTTTCTTTTTATTAGTATTCTGTCCCAGTGCCTCACGCGTTATTGCCTGTAATTGTAAGCCACTGACTTCCAGCGCTAAATCTATTCCATTGTATTAGCATGCTGTCATTTCTAAGACTCAGTTGGCTGTGGACAGGGACCTGGGCTGTTTCCAGCATTTGTTTCTCAGAGTGCCACTGTGAGTACTTTCCGTGGGTTGCTTGTTTATAGGAATTTGATTTTTATTTTGTTTACTGATATCTTAAGGAGTCTGCTCATCTGTGTTGGCGAGTGTATTTGGCATGTATGTTTCCTGTCGGTTAATGTAAGGTCAGGCTTTATAAAATGGATTGGAGGGCTGGGCTTGTTGCTTAGTGGTGGAGCACTCGCCTAGCATGCATGAGGCACTGGGCTGAATCCTGAGCTAGCCGGTCTCCCTAAAGATAATTAGGGAATGTCCCTGCTTTTCTTCCCCCTTTTAGTAATAGGAGGCAGTTTAGGTAAGGCTGGAGCTATTCGTATGTTTAGTGTTTGGTGGACCTAGCGCATCAGTGCATCTTAACTCAAGGCTCTTCTTTGTCAAGTCCTTACATATCTGTGCTGTGTCTTGATGGTGTCCTCCTCCTTCTACCCTTCACCTTCTCCCAGGGTTCCCCCCAACATATCTCCCTCCCAACTTCTTGTCTTTATTTATTTATTTTAGCCCACTGAGCTCGATTAGTGCTGTCCACATGGGCACGAGGCCATCCACAGTTCTGTGCCCAGTCTACCAGTGATCATCTTCCATCCAACCCCAGAAACTCCCTCTCAGCCAGGGCTGGGGCTTCGTGAGTCCCTCCGGAAGCTTGTCCTAAGGGCAGATTTTAAGACAGGGATTATATCTGTAAATTATTTTAGGACTATAGCAGGGGGAGATTCTGGGGGCAACCATTGTTTCTCTGTCGTCACACTGAAGTCTGCCCTCTGCGGGCATCCAGCTTCCATCACTGAGGCTGAAATGCTTGCTGTCCGCTTAATTGTTGTCCTGGGAATAATTCTATTTATTTCAAAAACATTTTCTCAACTGGGTGTGGAGACATGTCTGTAATCCTGGCACTTAAGAGGATAGAGGCAGGACGATCCAGAGTTCAAGGCCTGCCTCTGTTTCCTGGCAAGTTTGAGGCCAGCCTGTCTCTTTTGTTTGGGGTATTTTAGAGTTGTTGAAGAACATCTCAGCTGTGAATTTCCTTAGGCACTGGTAACTCTTTCAAATAGCTCCAAGCACTCGGGCTTCTGTGGTAGTGTCCCAGGGTCGCTTTGGCTGGGTGACTTCGGCACTAGCAATGTGTCTCTAGTTTTAGAGGCTGGAAGGCTAAATCACAATGCAGGCAGGGCCATTTCCTCTGAGGACAGTGAGAGGGGACCCACTGCAGGCTTCTCTCCTTGGCACTCAGGCGCTACCCTGAGACCCATCTTTGTCTTCACACAGCATTTCCCCTGCGTCGTCTGTGTTTCTGTTCATGGCTGTGTCTGTGTCTGAATGGCCCCGTCCTTCGCCTTTGACACTTACATTTATTATATATCTATTTATGAATTTGTGTGTGTGTGCTGTGGAGGTCAGAAGACAGTATTAGTTGGTGCGCTCCTTCCGTGTGGGTCCTGGGGATGGAACTCGGGTCTTTGACAAGTACCTTTACCTACTGAGCCATCTTGCTGACCCAGAATTTCCATTTTGAAAACACTGGTCACACCAGATATCAGAGGCCTAGCCTATTCTGGAATGACATCATCTTAACTAAGTATGTCTAAAAGGACTTTGTTTTCAGATAAAGTCACCTTCTGGCCTAAGGTGCTGTGCTTGAGAAACCACTCTATTGACCCTCAATGCCTGGCTGTGAGGTGGGGGCTGCTGTTACTTGCGTCCTTCTTGCTGTATAGATGAGGTCGCTGCAGCAGCCATTCCCACAGCTGGTTTAACACAAAGTTTTAAACCCAGGCAGTTTGAAGCTAGAGCGTATGCTCCTGTGAATTGAAGCTTCCAGAGAAAAAGCCACACCTCTGCCTAAAGTTTTCCAGGACTGATTAAAATCCATAGAGAGTCCAATGTTGCAGAGCCTGTCTCTAGCGCCTTTGTGGCCATTTGTTGTCCACCTTTGAGTCTAGGTTAACGACCCTGTGACTGTCATGGAGAGCCTTTTGGAATGTATTTATAGGCCACTAGCTTCCTCCATCTGAAAACCAATGGTGGCGTGGGGTAGCATTTGAAACTTGCTGTACAAGCGTCTCCAATTTGCTTTAGCCCGCCAAGCTGACATTTGGCCACCAGGACACTTAAAGATTCATTGACTATGACGTTGAAAGCCTGGTGGAACCGTTTCCATGTTGGAACACGCTCGTTGGGTCAACCTGGACCCCAGTCTCAGTTGCTCTTATTTGTCTCGGGAATAAACTCTTAATCCCTCAGAGGACGGAGCTGTGGTTTGGGTGGCCAGTCTTCCTCACCAGGTTCTTGGTAAGCACCTTTTCTAAACCGGTATTTGACTAGCTGCTCTTTTTTTTTTTTTTTTTTTTTTTTTGGATTTTTCGAGACAGGGTTTCTCCGTAGCTTTTTGGTTCCTGTCTTGGAACTAGCTCTTGTAGACCAGGCTGGCCTCGAACTCACAGAGATCCACCTGCCTCTGTTTCCCGAGTGCTGGGATTAAAGGCGTGCGCCACCACTGCCCGGCGACTAGCTGCTCTTTAAGAAAAAATCTAATCCAATTCCTGCTCGGGGCCTGGTGATTTGAGGTTAGTCATTTCATACTGAGCTGCGAATTGCTGGACATCTGTTGAAACTCGGGTGGCAGTTGACACGCTGAAGTCTTCACTTTGAACCCTGAAGTTGTGCCTTAACCCAAAAGGGTGCTTCTGTGGTCAGCTGCATGCCATCAAACTGTTCTCCAATGGCAGACTTCGCTCGGCTTGTGTAAATATAGAGCTGAGAATAACGTTGTGGGATGTATTGCAGGCATGGGGGTTGAGAAACTCATAGTGTTCATGTATTTCGAGTTCTCTGTGTTTTAAATCAGTGGTTCTCAGCCTTCCCAATGCTGTGGCCTTTTCATATAATTCCACATAGTGTGGTGACCCCCAACCATAAAATTATTTTTGTTGCAGCTTCATAACTGTAATTTTGCTACTTGCTGTGAATCATAATGTAAATATCTGTGTTTTCCAATGGCCTTAGGTGACCCCTATGAAAGTGTCACTGGACTCCCAAAGCGGTTGAGGACCACAGGTTGAGAACAAATGTTAACAGGTGTCCTTTACTTTGTTTTCCTGTCAGAACTTTTTTCTGTTAACTGGACTTTTTGCCTAAGACAGGATCTCACATAGTTCAGGTTGCCGTCTAACTCATTTTGATGTTCAGGCTATCCTTGGATCTCTAATCTGCCTGCCTCAGCCTGCTGAGTGCTGACTTGTTAAATAGATGCTTGGCCACTCCTGAGGTAACCTGCCTTGACCTGATTTTGTGTTTTAGTGATTTCTTCAGGAAACCAACAGTCACACTTGAGCTCACCCCACATCTAGCAGTCAATGAGACACTCCTATTTTATGGAGCGTAGAAAAGGGAGCAGAGTTGGAGAGAAGCCATATCTTAATAGCCACTTTGACACCTTACCAGGCCAACCTCCCTGTCAACTTCCTTTCCTGCTGGAGATTAGGGCGTGGTCTCTGTCATACCAGCTGGAGAAGAACTAAAATCTCTTCTTTCATGTGAACATCTCTGCCTCCTCAGCTCCTCTAGGGAATCAGATGAGCACACACTGCCCGTTCACTGCCCTGGCCATTACCAGTGTCCCACTGGCATGGTGCAGATGTGCCCTTCAAGTTACAGGAGAGGCAAAGGTTGGAACAAAAGAACTTTTAGAAAGGTTGTATCGAGTCTAGACCATTGTCTTAGATTCTGGGGACAAAACAGAAATAAGGTCATGACCAATAGACAAAGCGGCGTCTGTGGAGCCCATTCTGTCAATAGTGGGGAATTTATGGAAATTGTTTTCTCCTGGCGCTGAAGAAGTGGAATGAAAGGAACATGAAATAGGCATGTCATTTAAGCCCATTCCATCCCATTTCATGGCAATGCATGGCCAAGCCTGAGTGGTTTAGTTCCAGAGAACGTGTTGATCACTGCCTTGTCCTTTTTTGATCTCTGCAAGGAGGATAATTGTTGATGATTCAGGGGCTGACAAATGCCTACGAACAGACAGATTGACTTCTGGTTGTCTGGAAGAAGTGTGAAACTTCTGTTCTTTCTTCTGCAGATGCTTCATGAGCTAAAAGTTTCCTAAGGTGAACTGCCAAGGGTGGTTATGAGTGTCACTGGCTCTCTGATAGTGTGGTCGATTTGTGCCGTTGTGTTTGGCTCTAAGGAAGTTGAGGGAGATCCCCAGCAGTGCCGAAGCACTTGTCTCGTTTCTCTTCTTGTTTCTAGTTTCACACTTGTGGTTTAAAATGAAGAATGTACTGTTCCCTTTGCCAGCCTATGGACTAATGAAGATGTCTCTGGAAATATAAACCTCATAACTGAAAGGAAGGGAGCATATTTGAAGTGGAAATACATATAATAGGGGCTCACAATTGTGTTAAATGGATTGTCACGCATTATAATCTTGAAAGTGTATTTCTCATCATCTGACTTGCTATTCTCACTACTCTTTGCTTTCTTCTCCCTTTGGAGCTAAATCTTAGGCCAGTGACTCACTTTGGATTTCTTTAACTTTCCGAAGGCCTTAGGATCTATGTGATTTCCTCAGGAGTCTGTTTTTAAAGATGATTTACATGTGAAGGTGTGTGCATGCATGTGTGTGTATGTGCTATATGTAGGTTGCATGTGGGTTCCTGCAGAGGCCAGGAGCTATCTTGAAGCTTGAGATGAGGACAATTGTGAGCAGCCTGCCATGGGTGCTGGGAACCAAACGGAGATCTCCTGGAAGGGTAGCAAGTGCTCTTAACCTGGTGAAGTCACACCAGTTATGGGCCAGAGGTCTGCTTCCTTCGCTAACCAGCGCGTGCTCTCGGGAGACAGAGTTCTCGCTTGACTGTCTACACAGTGACCCGTCCATCCTACCCCCGACCTTCCCAAGGGTACATTGCCTTGTAGCTTTTTCTCATGCTCCTCATCACCTGTCAGCCCTGCAGTCTAGACTTCTGTTTTACATAAAACAGTATTTCTGCATTCTTACTTGGTTACCTCGTGAGAGCCCACCTAAGTTAAGGTGATTTCTAAGATTGGGCAGGGGGAGTGAAGCACGTTGCATTGTGCCATCCTTTAAATTCCTTTAGTTAAATTAGTTCTTTGGCTGTACCACATGGAATGTTCCTTCCTTACATTAAAGAAATTCTTGTTGCTTACACATCGGATGCCATATAATTCTCGACAGTCACACTGGTGATCGTCACTGCTGTTGGTTCAGAATAAATGACATCGCCAGCAACAAAAGACACCAGACATTTCTCCACGTGGGCAGGCTTTCATCCTCGCACCGAAGTGACCTCAGACTGTCCTGAGAGCTTTGCTGGAACGATAGCAGGGAAAATAACAGCTTCCACTAGTTCTGCCGTATTCGGAGGTGTAATCACACCGGTTCATAGACTGCAATGACACATACCCTAAACGGCTACCTGCTTCTCTGCACTTCCTGAAGGAATAAAACGGAAATGAAGTGGTTTGTACCTCATGGCTTGCCATATGCATGATGACCTAATTAGTGGCAGCGTACTCGTCAACGTTTGTTACTCTTTCCTGAGCGTGTGTGATGGGACAACCCCTGTCCACAGCGAGTCCCTTCCTGAGACAGACTCACTGTCGTGTAGGAGCTGAAGTCGAGGCAGGTGAGAGAGCTTGAGATGGCAGAGCCACCAAATGCTGTATTCATCACGCAAGCATGCGTGTTTGGCTCGGAAGCGCCGACTCCTCTCTGCTCAAGACATGTTCAAGAGCTCAGAACGGGATGTTTGCATTTTTCCTCTACCCGTTTTTAATTTTTTAAATTTTATTTATTTATTTATCAAACCAATTACGGTTCACCCTCTCCCCTCTCTTCCTGCCTCCCCACCTTCCCCCCACCTCACTTCCCATCTGTTCCTCAGAGAGGGTAAGGCTTCTCTTGGGAAGTCAGTTAAGTCTGTCCCATCATCTTGAGACAGGACCAAGCCCTTCCCTCACCCGCCAAATAAGGATAGAAACAGCCAATCACTAACGCTCACTGATGTACTGGGTGCGGAACACACTCAGTCTTCTTGACAGTGCTGTACAGAAACAAGTTCAGCTTCTATTTCAGAGACAAAATGAGTCTCGTGGAAACTGAGACCATCAGTAAGTACCACAAGCTATTAGAGTTAAGCTCACTGACACCCGGATGCAGGCTGTGTTATTTTCTAGAATTTGTGTGGACAAGATTGAATTCTGTGAGGTCTGTAAACCAGGTTCGGAGATGAGAGGACTGAGAATATTTTGGTTTAGCAATGATTTATGAAGGGAAGAGTCTTCAAATATCATGTCAGTTAGAAGGATCCCTTTGCTCTGCTCCAAAGGCTGAAAGTCCCTTATGATCATAGGCAAGCTGGATTCTAAAATTACTGATGCACTTGCTTGCTTCCTGGAATTTTATTTAATAAAAGTAGAAAGCAGAGCCACTGTTTAAAATGGAGACACCCAAATCTGAACTTAGTTAAAGCCCTTGGTGTCTTCTGTCACACACATCTTCAAGGAATAGCGCTTCCTGAACACCAGTGGTGAAGCCTTGGGTTGGCCCTCAATGCGCCAGATGAAAACAAGAACAGACCTCATACTCTGCGTTCACTCAAGAGCATAATATCAGTTGTTCTGGGGAAAGACACGGTTGAGCGATGGTTCAGGGAAAGAGCTGATCTCCAGGTTCAAAGCCTCCATAAAGAAAGCAGACAGTACTGGACACGTCAGCTACTAACACCTGCAGGGACCCTGTGGAGAAGAGAAGAGATTGTGTCACTAAATAGGAAGTCCCTGTCACTCCTCAGAGGAAGCAGGTGCTCTTAAACTGACAGAACCCGGTGAGAGACGGAGCACTCACTGGCAGGAGGATGAGAGGGAGGAGGGAGACCACGCATGTTAGTCTATCAGTTTTTTACCCCATGTCACAATGGCTGTTGTTGAACTTGGTAGGGTGCAGCAGAGAGAGGTGGTGGTGGGGACTTTAGAGATGAACAAGGAGAGGTCTTGAGGTCTCAAGCTGAGTCTAGGTGTGTTGGCTGCTGTTGGCACCTCCACACACCTAGAGAGGAGGCTAGCCAATTGAGGAATTGCCTCTATCAGGTTGGCCTGTGGGCATATCTGTGGGAGTATTTTATTGATTGCTAATTGATGTATGAGGGCTTAGGCATGATAGGCAGTGTCATTCCTGGGCAGGTAAGCTTACTGCTATATAAGATAGCTGAGCAAACCAGGGGAAGTAAGCCTGTGTTCTTCTATGGACTCTGCCTCCGGGTTCCTGTCTTCGGTTCCCTCAAAGACGGAACTTGTAAGCCAAATGCCCCCTCCAAGTGGGTTTTAATCGGTGTTTCTAATAGCATCAGAAAAGTAAAGAAAGATGGTAGGTGGTTTGGGAAAATGTGTTGGGCATGCTCTCATGTTGACTTTTTGCAAGAAAAGGCCAGGTAAATCTTACCATTTTCTCTTCTCTTTGAATGGTAGAGTACCTGCAGGTGCTCCGGAATCTGTGAACAGAATGATAGGGAATTGCATTTATGCAGAAGCAAGGCAGGATCAAAAGCCAGTAAACCTTAGGGACCTGGGAAGGGAAGGGACTCCCTCGCCTAGAAATCTGGTTGGAATCTCTGCCATTGATAGTCAAGAATTCTAACACAGTTATCAACAGCCACTTAAGGCTTTCCCTCCTTCCAGCTATAAACCCACAATTGCCTTGGATCTCACCAGAAATCTCCCTTTTTAACTCTTGTATAATCCTGGTGGCTCCTGGTTTCATACATACTGGTCCCATCCAAGGCACCTCCGGAGCTACCCTTTAATCTCACTTTCACAGAGAGAAAAGGTTTCTTAGTAACCCTCTGTGATGTTATTTAAGCCACCAAAATGGTAACTATGGCTAAGGTTCAGACACTTAATTGGAACTCTGCTATGCTCCATTCGTTCCCTGGGTCTTTCTATCTCTAATTCTAACTCTAATTCTTGCTTCCTACTGGCACGTCCTGAAGTTCTTTTGTGTATCAAAGTCAAGGATGCTCTTTCACCGGAACTGAGATCCTAAATGACTAAGGGAGCTCTCTGGGCTGCTGAGGGCCGGTGATAGCTTAGAGCTGCAACTCCACCCCTGGCCACTGATAGACGGACACTTGCTTTCTAATGCTACCTTAAGGATACACAGTCGTGGGGCTGGAGAGATGACCCAGCTGTTGAGAGAGCTTGCTCTTCTAGAGTTTCAATCCTGGCATTCACATGGCGGTTTACAACTGTCTATAACTCCAGTTCCAAGGCATCCGGTATCCTGTTCTGACATCTGCTGATGCCGAGCATACATGTGGTACTCAGGCATCCATGCAGGCAAGACACAGATACACATGATACACATAGAATGATTTTTAATGAAAGGGAAAAAATGCACAGTGGCAGGGAGAGTGGTACTTGTGCCTTTCTGATAAACTGTATTGTAGCACACAAAGCATAGTAAATATGAAGGCTGACCTACCTACCTACCTACCTGCCTTCCCTTCCCTTCCCTTCCCTTCCCTTCCCTTCCCTTCCCTTCCCTTCCCTTCCCTTCCCTTCCCTTCCCTTCCCTTCCCTTCCCTTCCCTTCCCT
>NW_026068018.1:55870-77240 GCF_014885135.2 Alexandromys fortis | reverse complement strand
CCCTCCCCTTCCCTTCCCTTCCCTTCCCTTCCCTCCTCCTCCTCCTCTCTCTTCCTCCACTGCCCCTAGTCTTCTGCTAACATATACTGACTGAGCATCTTTTTATCCCAAGCAATTGCTAGGTGTCAGGAATCCAGTTTGGATGTTACTAATAACCAAAGAGAAAACTAGTTACAGACTGAGGTGTGTGTAAACCATGTGCCAAGAAGTTATGAGAGGGGAGTTTGGATTTAGACTGCTCTAGAGAAGGAATCTGTGAAGGAATTACATGGTATATTCGCCTGGAAACCTTGTGATCTAGTGCAAGAGTTGACGTGTGGGATCTGTAGGACCAACCTGGATGCCAGCTGTTTGGTGTGGAACTCAGCCACACTGTCTGCCCAGGTGTTCTTGCCTGCTTTTGTGAACGCAGAGACAAGCAGCCGCGGCAGAAAGTACCATGACTGGTAGAGCCTGAAATACTATGATATTTTGCCTTTCACAGAGAAATCTTGCTTTCCTTTGGTCCAGAAAACACGTGAGAAAAAGAGCTGTAAGTCAGCTGTGGTGACTCACAATTAGAGCCCCAGCATTTGGGAGTCTGAGGCAGGAGGATTGCCATAAGTTCCAGGCCAGCCTGGGCCACAAAGTGAGGCCCTTGCCACAAAAGAAAGAAAAGAAGAAATCCAGTATGTAGTTTGACCCAGGCATTTCTGGGCAGAGTGAGTCGTACACTTGGGAGGACTGAGACCTTAATGTGGAAAACAAAACCAAAATTAAACAAAAACCCACTTGGAAGTGGTAGTGAATCTCTCTTCATGAAGTGGACTTGAAGCAGGCAGGAGGCATTTTCTGAAGCGAGAGTACATCTTTCCAAGGGATGCTCTTCGTGTTAAGTGTTAGGCACGGTGGATGAAAGCGGTGTGTGCCAAGTCAGGCTATCTTGGGCTCAAATCTTGGCTCTAACACTAGTTAGTACCTGTGTGGCTCTCACTGTTCTTCACCGTCCTCGGGTCTAAGACAGGGACACTCAGTGCCCACCCGCATGGTTACTTTGCAAATTATATAAGATTAATATGAGGAAATCATTACAACTGCTGACCCATAGGTCACAGACATTATTACTAAGTACAAAAATAATTTTATAAAGTAACACTTTAGATTATATTCCACAAAACAATCACTGTTTCTGTTTCATTTTCCTATCCTAAACCAACATATTTTTTTCATGATGTTTAATCTCAGATAAAAGTGGTAGCTTGTAAAGCATTCTAGTTTCATTCTGCTGCTGTAATAAAACACTGACCAAAAGCAACTCCGGGAGGAAAGGGCTTACTTGGCTTATATTTTCAGGTCACACACAGCCCATCGTTGAGGGAAGTCAGGGCAGGAACTTGAAGCAGAGACCCCGAGGAACACTGCTTGCTGGCTCTCTCGTAGTCTCCTGCTTAGAGAGCTTTCTTATACAGCCCAGGGCCACCTGCCTAGGAATGGCACCACCCACGGTGGGCTGGACCCTCTTACAATCCCTCACACACATGCCCTTAGGCTCATCCGATTGAGACAGTTTCTGAAGTGAAGATTTCCTCTCAGGTGATGCCCCTGCTATGACAAGTTGATAATTAAAGCTAATTAGCCTATAAATTACGATTCCTCAGCCTTTTGAAGATGATTTCATAATATTTTGAAATTTTTAGTATGTAGGCAAAGTTATATTTTCTCCGTAAGTTTGAGCTATTTGTCTCCGTGGCCTCCGTTCCTGCTCGTCGGTGCTATCTGCAGGGAAGTCCACACGCCACTGAAATCTTACTCTCGGGTCTTCCTACAGCCTCGGCTTTCTTGGATGACCACCACCACACGTCCCTTTCCTTGTCACCGTCTCAGGCTGCAGTCCTGAGTTAACCGCACAGTTTAAGCCTGCCTCCACCTTGCTCAGGTCCTCTCCAGCTGACTCAGGGGACTTTGCTCTTCAGGGCTTCTTTTATTTTCTGTTTCCTGAAGTCCATACCTTGATGCGAGCGCTCTGCCACCCTCTTCCTTCAGGTCACTCTTTCCTAAAGTTCTGGCTGTGATTTCGGGCTTGTAGAAGCATGTGACTGCTGATCCATCATGGTTCTAACGGCTATGGGGCGATCTGAGGGTATGGGGTGGCCAACGGAGGAGACTGACTGCTTTGCATCCCATCACTAACTGTGCCCTTTCCTTACCCAGATCTCGGTTTCCATAGCAAAGGCATTTCCACGATTCTGTCCAGGGAACTGGCACCCGGGCCTTCCAGTTGCATGGTGGGCTATGCCAACTGGGCCCAGCACATGGCTCGTGCACTGTGACAGCGATGCAGCATCATGAACATGAGCGTTGCCAGGCTAAGAGAACAAAAGTCAGAGTGGGTGAAACAGAAAACAGGTAGTGGAATGTGCTCAGTTTCTGTTTTGGATCCCGTTGCCTGGTTTCCACAAGCTACAGTGCTGTTAGGGAAACAAAAATCCACCCCTAGTCCTCAAACCCGAGTGACTGTGGACGAGGAGGCATCGAACGAGGACACCAGAGCCGGAAATCACCTTACACATGGTGTGCTTCGTGCCCATCATCTGATAGGTGGGCGCGGCGAGGCCCAGTGGTTTACCCAGGGTCATTGGTAACAGCAGCAGGCTGGGGTGTACATGTAAGACGTACAAAGCCAAGTGATTTCTTTTGAGTTAAGTGTTTCCCCTCCTTTGTTTTGTTTTAGTCTCATATAGTATACACACACCCACACAGTTTATAGGAGCACATAGCTCTGATCATATCATAACAGCTAGGCTATTTTCCCTCATTCTCTCCCTCCGTTCCTTCACAAGCAATGTGAAAGTCTGTATCTTCCTCATGTTTTCCCGTGTCCATGCACACATGATAAGGTTTGTTATTTGGTTGCTGCTTTAAAAAGAAGATCATCTGATCCTTACTCTTCTACCTTGGTTTTTTGTGCCCAGTGCAGCCTTGTGGAGACCTCTTCTGATTAACTGGCATGGTTCTAACTCGTTGCTCAGTGGATTATAATATTCCATGGCTTGTAGTCTACACTGGTCAGCCGTGCTCCACACAGGTCAGCCGTGCTCCACACAGGTCCGCCGTGCTCCACACAGGTCAGCCGTGCTCCACGCAGGTCAGCCGTGCACCACGCAGGTCAGCCGTGCTCTACACAGGTCAGCTGTGCTCTACACAGGTCAGCTGTGCTCCACACAGGTCAGCCAAGCTCTTAACAATAGCCTTTCCCTTTTTTTCTCACAACTACTAAATTCCGTGATTATATTAACATTTTTGTACATGTGTCCTCATGCTCTTATTTCTATAAAGCTGTGCCCAGGAAATATGGTTGGTGAGTAAATGAGTTTTTAACTTAACCTACCCACCAGGCCACTTTTCAGCTGTGCTCTAAAGCTTCACGTTTCTGTAGCACACGAGAGCACTCTGCAGCAGCAGCTCTGTGGTAGGACTTTCTGTTCCTTGTGAGCACCGGCAGGCCGCCAGGTCAGAACGGCTCTCTTCTTTATTCTGGTGGGCCTTCCCCGACTGCCGTGGGATCTGAGCATCCCACCTAGTAGCTGTCAGCATTTAGATTTCCATCTGTGTGAATTCCCCATTTTCACTCATTCATTCTCCTTTTGTTTCACTATTGTTTTACAAGAGTTCTATGAAAATTTCCGTATTTACCCATTTGTGTATCTCCACTAATAATATCTTTTCAAATTGGTTATTTATCTGTTAGCATTGACTCATTCTTACTGCTATTAGCTTTTAATTACAATATATTTTGCCGTGCAAAGATGCCTAATTTTTATATAGTCAGATATGTCTGTCTGCTTTTTCTTTTGTATTGTTTTGGATTTCCTGCCTTTGTTGAGATTTTCCTTAACCTTAGATTATATAGGTAGTTTTCTAATTTATTTTTAGATTTTTATATTGCTATATATATATATTAATTATTTTACTTTATGTGTATGAGTGCTTTGCCTACATGTATGTGTATACGCCCACATGTACCCGGTGTCTGTTGAGAGCAGAAGCGGGCGTCAGGTCCCCGGAACTGATGTTACAGGTGATTGTAAGTTATATGTGGGTGCCGGGAATGGAACATGGGTCCTTTGGAAGAGCAACTGGTGCTCTTTACCAGATCCTGGATTGCTAGATTTTGCCCTGAAGTCCCTCATCTGTGCAGAAATTCTTTTCGTATGTAAAATATTTCTGGGGTCTACTGTTTTTTCCTAAGTGGATAGACAGTTGTATCAGCACCATTCATGAGATAATATAACTTTCCCACTGAATATTAAAATGATATGCATATATCTTGAGGTTATCTGGGTATTCTCTACCATGTGGCTGTAATTTTGATTTGTCATAGATTATACGTTTTTGTTGTGAGCTATTATACTTGATATGAAATTTCCCCTTACTATTCTTTCTTGACTATTTTAAGCATATATTCTTATTTGTTAACTTGTGTTCATTGGAGCTAATTAGCTCCTAATGCCTGCTGGGATTCTAATTGCAAGCTCATTACACTACAAATTATTTTTGAAAAACAATTCAAATGATCGCACGAATTGGTCTATGGGTGAAGTTAGAAGTTCAAGTTAAAGCCTGGCTCCCTCTCACGGGCTAGACCGAGGGTCAGAATAGGCGTTTTCCCTGCCCTGATAGAGCCTGAGCCTGCAGTTGGGTAAAAGAGAGGAAAGAAAGTATTAGTGGCTGTGGAGAGCCTACTACGTGCCAGGCTGTCTTTTGTCCTTTACTTTAGGTGTCTCAACTTAACCCCCTCCTCCCAAGTGCGATCACAGTTAGGTAGTTTCTGAGCTCAGGAACCCACTCCATGGAACTCTGCTGGAGGTCTCTGCGTCTGAATCTGACATAAATTAAATCTCTGTTCCACCCCATGGGGTTGAAAGCTTCCTCGCTTGGGTGTTTCAAGTTGGAAATGCTGCCGGGCGTGAATGGGGTTGTGCCTCTGTGTGCTGGGGCAGACCCTCCCTTTACCTGGGATGCCCCCACCTGCCACAGTTCAACCTATGCTGGTGTAACTTACCTCGCTGCCCCACAGCGACGTGCATAGAGAGTAAGTGGCTGTGCGTGCCTTTACCAAACACATATTAAGCAGTTGCTCTGTGTTTGCTCAGGGTGCTGGGGCTCCAGAGGTGAACATCTGTGGACTGATTTCCCATACTCTCACTGCTACTCCTGATTGGCTTCTTGACTGTAGTGATGCTTGTTTTTAATTTAGAATTAAATGTTGCCTTGCCTAATGCACTTACTGGTCAACTGGAAATATGGGCTTCGATGAAAAGTTTCATATTAATTTTATCTTAATTAGAAATTCAGAGTCTGTACCGATCTGAACAGCATTCATTTAGCAGATATTTATTGAGAGTATAGTATATGTCGAGCATAGTCAGGGACCAACGGCAGAAATAGAAAGTAAATCATAAATATAAATACAAATGATTAACTTAGATACATGTAATAAGTGCTGTGAACAATAATAGCTGGGGGTAGAGGAGATACAGGCTGAACTGTAGAACAAACTGTGGTAAACACACAAACTTAAATAGACTAAACTGTGCCCAGCCTGGAACTTGAAACATGGAGATGTAGAGGTGCTGTGTTGCTGATTAGATTTTTATCTTATTTTATGTGTTTGGGTTTTGCCTGCATGCATATTGGTGCATCGTTTGCATGCCTGCTGCTCAAAATGGCCAGATCCCCTGAGACTGGAGCTACAGATGGTGGTGAGCCATGTGTAGGTGTGGCAATGGACCGTGGTCTTCGGGAAGAGGAGTCAGTCCTCTTAACTAGTCCCTGTCTCATCCTAATTGTCTCCAGAACCCTCAGTTCAATGCTGTGGTCAGATTGAGTTCCACCTCCTAGTCTTAATAGTGGGGCTTAAACTCTACCGTGGAGCCTCGGATCTGGTCAAGGAGTATCCAACCATAGCCTTCAGCTTAAGGAAAAGTTCTGGGTAGACAGGATGATTTCCCAATGACACATCCATCTGCCTTCGAGACACTCAGAGATGTCCTCCCTTGGAGCCTAAGCAATACCTGGTGGGGTAAGAACTTCTTGAGAAGGAGAGTGCCAGTGCTCTAACATGTGAGATGGGGAAAAATTAAAGCATCTTCCAAACAACTTCCATCTGATTAGTTTTGATCTGTAAACCCACACTATTTAATACACAGTAGTCTTTTCCATAATCAGTAATGATAATCGGCCTAGAATAATTCATATCTCTCATAGTTATTCAGTGAATAAACACTGCTGTGCTGTGGGGTAATTGAAGCGACATTAAGAGCCCATTCGAGTTCCGTAATTCCACTGTTTCTTCCTTAATCACAAAAAATGCCGTCAGGAACTGTGAACACACAAGAAGCATCTTGCTGGCTTACAAAAACACACTCATGTAGGAAGCAGATCACATGTGTTCATGTATTCAAACCTCTGACCCATCCAGCAGGGATGGAGATTTTTTGTTTTAATTTCCTCTTTCTCTGTTTTACCATCAGGGAATCTGATCACTGAATGCATTCATTACATAGTTCCAAGGGATGAATTACATCATGCAACTCAAAGTTTTAGTCACTACTGACAATAGGTACCAGAGGCACCTAAATTTATCAAACCCTTTGGCTGTTTTTCTATTTGGTAGAGAGTAGGAGTTGGGCGAGCCAGCTGTTTCTATAAATAGAGCGGGTTGTTGTGAGGCTGTATCCTGTTTGGAAGTGATCTCATCTACTATGTCCGTTGGTAGTTAGCAATTTTCTACCACACCAAGCAGTCCTGCTATGGATTCGGCATTGGGGGGAAGCCCTCAAAGTTAAGCTGCACCAACTCCTCACTGGCCGTCAGGAGGTCTGTAAGACACTGCCAAGGTCTTAAACTTGAGTCAAACAATTGACACAAGGACTTGTCACAAGTCACTTTATTTCCTCTTTAATCCATGAGGTGAGCTGTGTACTGATGGATCAGAGCTTCCTTTATTGATATAGAACAGGTCCCTTTTAAATGATGTTTGAACTTTACCGGGTGTACAGTGGTTCTTTCTGCCTCTGTCCCCACTAGGATAAGCAACTACCTCTTCGACCCCGAGTTTCCTGATCCGTAAGGTAGACACTCGCTAGTCACCCATGGCCACTGAGCCCTTGAAGCGTCCAAACTGAGATAGTCTGTACATGTGAAAGTTACATCAGATCCCAGAGGCTTGGTACTAAACGAGGATGGGAGGAGACAACTCCTTGATAACTCTGTACTGTTAACCAGGCGTTTGTCTCTGTTTCAAAAGAGCGGAAGGAGCAACTAAGAAAGGGTTTATTTTGTTCATGATTTTAGTCCATCATGGCTAGGAGGGAGGACAGCTCACATTACGACATCCAGGAAGCCTGGAGAGCGCATGCCAGTGTGTGCCGTCTCTCTGTGTGTGCCTTTCCTTTATTCTTGTGGGACCCTGGTCTATGGGATTAGTGCTGCTCACATTTAGGGTGGGTCATCCCCCTTAGTTAACCATGTCTGGAAATGACCTCATAGATACATGGAAGGTGAGCAAAAGCAGTATGGGAGGGAAAGGGCAAAGGAGGAAAAAAGAAACAAGTTGTATGGGCATTGGTCTAAGATGCCACCTAACTGTCAGTTTAAGTAAAGAATGAAGAAGAATCACTAAACACATACTAGCTTCCCATAGGGCAGATTTGCTCTTTGTTTTAAAGTAAATAGGGTCCCTGGAACACAGAGTCAGCAGCATTCAAATGTAAACACCACACCCACACACCCACACACCCACACACCCACACACACACACACAGCTCCAGCATAGACCCAAGCAGGAAGTTTTAAGGATTTGGCATCTAAGTTAACGTGGATGATCAAAGACTGAACTATACTCTAGTTGATAGTCTTGATTTGGACAAAGTGCATTTGGTTCTATAGCATTTTATCAATGAGAAAATTCTGGTTAGGCAGACTGTCTTAATAGCCTTAAGGTTATATGTAACTATATATGACAGTTTTTCTGAAGAACTGTAAATATAATTTTATAAAATTCAGTGTTTTGGGTGGATGTTAAATGACTTCTATGAGGCAGTCTATATTTTGCAAAGAAAAAAGAAAAAGGAGCATTTAAGCACCAAGCGCGTGTGACTAAGTCAATGATTTAATGCCGTATGTGTCGGTTTTGCTCTAACCTCAGTGTGAAGCATAAAGTAGCAAACCAAAATATTTTCACTGTTTTACGGGTTCAGTTAATTAGACTGCCATTTGATGAGCTCAGAGAGGGAAATAACAGGAGTGGAGAGGACACAAACCGCCCAATGGAGGCATTGCAAAGGCACACCCGTCATGGAACGCATCCTTATAGCTATACTGGTGACTTCCAGCAGCCCATAGACAGATGAGTTTGGGGGGTGGGCAAGAGGGTGAGGAAAGAGAGGGGGCATGTGGCCTTGAGTCTAGACCCTTTCTGTCCCCAATAAGAATATAGTCATGGAAATCACTGTATATTTGATAACAAACTAACTGGCCTTTTAGAGGCTTAGCCAGGCTTTCATTTGAAATTAGACCCACAGAAGCAAAGCAGCTTGTCTCGAGCCCCACGGTAGAAGCGGCAGTCACTACAGCACTATAAAATTATGGTACCATATAATAAGTAGGGCAGACCCTAGAATGTGCTCATGGGCACGCTTCTAGAATCTAAGGGGCAAAGTGCCTTGGGACTGTGTTGACCCTGGGGATATAAAGACAGCTCATGGTCATGCAGATAAGTAAGTGTGCGTCTGTACGTATGTATGTACACATGTATAATCACCACCACCATCCTAATCATGTTTTTTTTATTTTTTTGAGACAGGTCCCGGGCTAGCCCAGTCTGGCTTAGAGTCACTTTATAGCCCACCCTGGCCTCCTGTTCTTAGCAGCCTTCTGCCCTCAGCCTCCTGAGGGTGCCTAGCATATTTTAAATGTTTTTTTTTAAATCAACATATATCTTCGAAAAGGATGGTTAATACAGTTTATGAATGTTAAATCCAGAATAAAACTCCTTGTAACTCTTTTTGTTTCTTAGTTTTCTCCTTCCAGCCACTGTACGTACATTTTACATCGCTAAATCAGGATGGGTCTGTAACTTTATAACTTTTGCAGTTCAGACAATCCTAGACTCCTTTTCCACAGCCCTCCTAGCTGAACTCTTCCCTTTGGCCGTCCCATTGCAGCCAGGAATTTTATCTTGTAAACTTGCTGTATGCTAGCTATTTAACAAGAAAGACATCTTTGCCCTTTCCTGAAAATAACTGTTATTGCCTCCAGTTTTCACAAGTCATACAGCTGAGCCTGAGTGTAAAGTCATACTAAGTGGCTGCTTTGCGAGACAACACATACTGATACCGAGTCCCAGGCCCTCAAAAACCCCAATAGCAAAATGCTTGCCAAGAGTCTTTTGGCTTACAGCAGTTATGAAAATTGGTATGCTGTGTGGGATCAGCTAACCCAGAGATTAAACACGAACAGCTCCTCGTCATGGGTCGGGAATGTAGACTCTATTTTTATTGGTTCATGATTGCTGGGGTTCCCGTTATTTTTAAATGTCCTGGTCCCTAAGAACTTAAGATCTATGGAGTTTACTGCCCCTCAAAACCTAAAGAGGGCACCATGAAATTAACCCACATTGTCAGGTTCCTAGGCAGGGCAGGTGATGGGTTTCCAGGTGCTAGGGGCCATCGCTTGTTCATTTTTCTTAGGAGGAAAGGAGAGTATGGGCCCATTGAATTTTTTAGGTCTTTGAGAGAAAGTCATAAATAAGAAAAGTGAGATATATTACCCTAAATAAGGCAGGCCATAGTTACACGTTTTCAGTAAGGTTAGGTCCATTTTGGAATTGAGGCTATATCAGTCTAGAAATTCCTTGTCTGCCTGTTATTTTGATTCTCACTTGATGGCCTGATAGAATGAGTTATTTATTGCTATGACCCTGGGCAGTGATATAAATTTCTTTGCTTCTCGGATTTTCCCATTTTTTTACCTAGAATGATTACATCCGGCTTGCCTGCCTCATGAGGTTGCTATGGGAATCAAATGAGATGTTGTAGACTGTAAAATTTGGTAAGTTCAAGGTAGATGCAGCGATTCATCACTGGTAATGACGATGCTTGGAGTACCGCCAGACAGCACCGCAGGACTGTGCTGGGCCCTGTCGCTCGTCGGGGTAGGGTTTGATGAAGTGATGCCGATTCAGGCCAGCGATTCGTTCTCTGGAGTCAACCTGGTTCAGTCCCTATACTGCCTGCTTCTGCTTGTGAAAAGTGTGCTCCCACGGGTGTGGCTAAGACTTCGGTGTTCTTGGTTCACAGGGGAAGGCTGTCCATAGCATCAGTCGGGAAGACTCCCTCTGACATCCCCTTGCTATGGTAATATGTTAAGCTAAGTTAGTAAGTAGCCATTTCCAGGAGCCAGATAAAGTTCTAATAAGAATAAAGACCAGACCGTGGCCGGGAGGGTATCTTCCTTGTTTATTTAAAAAACCACAAACATGCATGACACTTTGTCCAGGCTGTGTGCTAAAGGTTTGCCTGCACGGAGTTAGACACACCACTTTCCACAATGTCACAGAGAAGCAAATGACTCGGTTTCTGTGGTTGGGGCAGAAAGGCAACCTGGGTGTGTGTATCAACCACACCTGCCTGAAAAACGTTTGCTGGTAGACACTTTCAAAGTCACCTTTTCAAAACGGGATGAGATCACTGTTATTTGGTTTGCTGAGGTTTGGGGCCGTCCTTCTCCTGAGGGGCATTTCAGCAGTCTCTGTGCCAGTGGTTGTCAGAGCCTCGAGTGCCGGTTTTGAACTTGGTGCCTCAGGATGCAAACCTACTCACGTGGCCATCTTCGTTTGTTCAGAGAAAGTCGTTGATTCCGTCATTATCCTCTTGGCTTCATGCCATCCAGGTAGTCAGGTCACATAGTGTGATAAATGAACTCCCAGACATGGAAAACATTCCAATGTATCTCCCCTTCAGACAGCAGCAGACTTTGTGGAATTCAGAAAGAGGAAACCAATGACAGCACCCTTATTGTTGGATGAGGGCGGACGTGGGCCATTTTTATGTTTTAAGGCTTTGAAAAAAATAAAGTAAGAACAAAGGGTATTGAGATCATTTATCCTAGAGAAGAGAAGTGTGTGTCACATACGGGATAGTGGCCACATAGCTACTGCACTCACAGAAAGAGAGAATGGAATTAACCAGGATTATATGCGGGGATTTGTGTCCAGTCAGTGGCTGCGTCTGAAAAGAGAGGGAGAGATGGTCATGGGTTACTGTTTTCCTGTATATTCTCAGATAAATCTTCATCCTTGTATCATTTTTAAATATTACTTTGGTAACTATAAGCTTTCATGTGTATTAAGTGGATGAACATCTGACAAAAAGGACATTTCCTAATCTGCTGATTGATGTAGGATTTCCCCTCTGTATGCTGTAAATATGTTTTATTGCCATTGGTAAATAAAGAAGCTACTTTCAGCCAGTGACTTAACAGAATATAGCCAGGCTGGAAAAAGTCTATTGAGAGAGTAGGCAGAGTCATGGGGATGCGATGGAGCCTCCCCTGGAGGAGGAAAATGCCTGCGCACCAGTACCGGTAAACCATGAGCCTCGTGGTAAAATATAAAATAATAGAAATGGGTTAATTTAAAAGATATAAGAGCTAGCTAGCAATATGCCTAAGTGATTGGCCAAGCACTGTTTCAATTAATATAGTTTTTGTGTGCTTATTTCTGGTCTGTGCGGCTGGGAAATGAACGAGCAGCCTCCACCAATATGCCGATGATAGGGGAACAAGGTAATCAAGACCCTAAATATTCAAGCATCAGAATTTTCTATACCTATGTCTTCTGTGTATTCCTGTCCCCCATATGTGTGTGTAAACCACCAGGGCAGCAGAATCACCCTGGCTCCAATCCCAGACCTGCTGGACCACAACTGGAAATTATTATCCATCGGTCCTTCTGATGTGTGAGACTCACACACACTGCGATGCTGCAGCAGGAAGATTCTCTAAGAGTGTCGCTGGGCTGCAGCATGAGTGAGCTTCACCTAGATGCATATTTGATGTGCAAACTCTTGGCCCCACCCCAAGGTCCACCAAGTCAGAACCTGTGGGAGTAGGATGTTCAGCAATCTATTGGATAAGTCATCTTGGACACATTGATGCTTACTGACATCTGGGAGGTGCTGGGGTAGAGCTCTATCCCTTTTGTGGCTCTTTACAGCATTAAGCGCAGGTGGGGGGGGGCTCGTTAAGACAGTCTCATTATTGGCACCTCTAGGGTTTTGTCTGTAACCATGAAATCTCAGATTAGAAGGAAACTTGCAGGAGATTTAATCTAATACTCCCTCAACCATCTTAATCCCTCTGTTCTCTCCTTCCTCTTTCTTTGATCATTTGATTAATCCTGTGCACTGGGGATTGAGGAAGCTGAGATTAATACAAACAGCAGCCTTTATCTTCCCAGAGCTTACCGGATAACAGAGACATATCCGACGTGATCATACTAGCTATAAAATGATAATTGCTATGATAGGGATACTTCAGAGGATTTACTAAAGGGATCCAAGCGAGTCTTCTACAAAGTAACTCAGCCGTGACAGAGCATTTTCCCGTTGGAGAACCTTTGACGTCCTACTGGAACCTGGTTCACTTAAGATCAGTTTAGATGTTAGAAACTCATTCCTTAGTTGGATTAGAGTCAGCCACTCTCTATGTATTATTGCTGTCCTAACTCCCATCTGAATCTACATGGAACAAGGCCATAGTTCTTATTTTTTTAGTAATTTCTCTTTATTTTATGTGCATTGGTGTTTTGCCTGCATGTATGTTTATGTGAGGATGCCAGATACCCTGGATGTGTAGGTAGAGTTGTGAGCTGCCATGTGGCTGCTGGGAATTGAACTCAGAACCTGTGTCTTCCGGAAGAGCAGCCAGTGCTCTTAACCACTGAGCCATCTCTCGAGCCCAAAGTTCTTACAGCAAATCTTTA
The DNA here is from genome assembly GCF_014885135.2 of Alexandromys fortis. Lineage (NCBI taxonomy): Eukaryota > Metazoa > Chordata > Mammalia > Rodentia > Cricetidae > Alexandromys > Alexandromys fortis. The sequence continues at coordinate 64,216 of NW_026068018.1, read as the reverse complement.
CGGTGGCCAGGATCACTTCCTTCTGTATTTCTCTCTCCAAGGCTATGTGAGATTCTGCATTCTTTATCAAATTCAATCAAATTCAGAAATACTCTGCCTTTTTCTCTTTTTTTGGGTGCTCTCTCAAGAGAGATAGTCTAGAATGATAAGCTTGGAAGAGCAAATCTCAGAATCGACCGATGACTTTGCTGTAACCCCCAGGGCTGGAGCCCAACCTCCCTCGCTTTGTGGGTGACTGGTTAGATCTCACACTCAGCTCACACTGACCTCACAGACACACAGAAACCCAGGCTTGGGGGCAGCCTTCAAGCTTTGTGCTTTACAAATGACTTACCTTAAGTGGTAGAATAGTGTGCACCTGAGGATAAGATTTCATCTGTTTGTGGGATGTTCAAATGCACATTATATGTTGTTTATATACATAACACATATAAAAGAAATTAAAGATTAGAATTTCACAGAAAGAATCTACTCACCAGTCTTTTGTTGTGAACCTGTAATGTGAGGGGCACATGCCATATAATCTTATGGCCGTGTTTTTGGAGCAAGTTCTAAATTCATTAGTCCATATTATATTTGATTTTAGATTCAGATTCTGTAACTAGCAAGCGTTGGAGACCTTGGAGTCAAAAACTTTCTCCATTTTGTCTTTATATCCTCAGGGCCTACCCCACTTTGCAGTGTGTCAATAGGTAAATAAGATTATATAGATAGATGTATACATTTCCAAGGAAGCGACCATGCATTAAGGTACTCTACAGATTCCCCTCTATGACGTCAGTAACCTCAGCTCTTTAACAAGCACCCATCATTTATTTTAACTGGTTTTGCTGGGTCCATTTGCATTATTAGCCAACCTGAACTTCTTTGGAGCACCAATCAAAATCATGGAAGCCGTTGGTAAGGGCCTTGCTAAGATCTAGACGTAGGACATCTTCAACGGTCTTCTAATCGGTCAATCTGATAAGCTTATCTGAAGGAAATGAGGCCAGTCTGCCTTCACTTATTCTAAAGGCCACCGTTTCCTTTTCTCTGGTGATAGTCTTCTAGGTTTTATTGACGTTAAGAATTCATGAGATGACTGGTCATGGCTCATCTATGTGGTTTTCTTCTGTGTGGTAAAAAGTTTTCTCAAAACAATTGTTCTTCAACTAGACTTTTTTTTTTTTTTGCATTTGTTGCGAAGGGCTCCACCTCCTCTGAGGGAGTTCTTAGCTGACACTGGACTTCTGAGGTGTATACCTATATTCCTGGCACATTCATCTTCTATGCCTAATGGGTCCATGCCCACTGACTAGCACACACTTGATGTGAGTAATAGATGTATATTTTAGTCTAATAGTCTTCTAAGGTGCATTGCAGGGATGCCTGGTAATTTAGCAGTTTTCTTCTCAGTACCCGGCGTTAACCCCTATAACATAATAATGGGTGTTTTTTTTTTAGGCTAGTCATATATAAATAGTTTCCGTTAGAGTGGACTCCAGTCATTATTAATTCTAGTGAATTAGGAAATTTGTATTTATTTTGCTTTAATTTTATTAATATAAGCTCATGGTCTATTTAGACCTTGATTAGATCAGTTGTAAAGTGAAGAGTTTAGGGTAGATAACCCCCCCCCCCCCGCCATATAATCAAAGCCCTGACTTCTAAACTTTGCAATGAAATGCTCCTTGAAAATAATTTCAGACATTAAACTATCGTGCGTGCACATGCACACACACACACATGCACACATGAGGGGGGTTGAAATACATGTAACATTAGTGAAAACTGAATGAGAAATTTGAGTTGCATCCACATCAACTTCATGTTATGATAATCAAAAATGTTTCTTGGGGGATGGAAACTGGGTAAGGAATATTCAAGGGTCTTTCTTTATTATTCACATTTATATAAACATAATATGTATTATATAGAATATGTGTTGCATAATAGTATGAGAATCCAGAATTACCTCAAAGTGGTTTTGAGGCATTAAATCATGAAGTATTGGTAAAGTATCTTGAGGTGAGTGACTTATCCATGCTCTAACCCTGAAACTCGGTTCCTAACCTTTTGTAATGTGGAGATTTTATTAAATGGTTTCTAATCCACCGCAGTGACTCAAAAGAACTTGGTCATCTCCGTTACATTTCTTGTTCTAGAGAAAACACCAGGACAAACATCCTCCCTGGAGCTGGCCGAGGAGGGCACTATGAGCTAGCCCTGAGGACAGTTTAGAAGTGTCTGTGGTAGGCAGAACCGCAGCAGCCCTGGGGAGTAACACTGTTACATAACTTGCCCAAATCGCTAGGCAGATCAGTTAACAGGGCTTGGTGTAGGTTATCCTTCAGATAGAAGAACTGGGCAACTTCCAAGCCCAGATCTGACACAGAGCCAGAGTTACAGTATACAGCGACTCCACAGGCCTGGGAGCTTTGGGCTTTCGATTCACTCAGGCATGTTATAAATCTGTACAAGTGGAAAAAAACAAAAATGATGTCTCTCTGGCTGGCCCCCGGAATAACTGTCCCCAGGAGGCCTAGGAAAGCACAGTTTCCCTTGCAAAATTCTTAATCATCTCTCTCAAATATGAGTTTTCCATGCAGCTGCATGGATGAGGGCCTGGGCAGAGACCAAGAAGAGCTGGACTTCCTAGACACTTCTTGGTCCTGGGGGATACTGAGTGTTGAATGAATAGCTACAATGTGTCTCCCACATGTCTCCGAAAAATGCTTACAGTTTCCCAGGGTTTGTCTGTGCCCCTGACTTTAGGAAACTTTTTTCCCCCAGGGAACTGGATAGAAACAAAGAGGGCAACTCTAGCAAATTTTCTGGTTCTTGGATGAAAGGGGGTATGAGGCAGAACTGCGATTTTTCAATGGTTTGGTAAGTGGGCTGATCACAGCAAGTTGTCGCTTCACATGGCTAAGCTTTAAAGGCTGTCCTAAAGTCAAAAGGCAAAAATGCAAGTTAGGAGACGCCTAGGCTGACAAGCGTTTCATATGAAACACATTTACGGATTTTATTGGATTTCAAAAAGGGCATGAGTCACCTGGACACTGTAGCTGCGTTAAAGAAGAAGCCAGAAAGGGCGCAGGAGACTATCCCATGTATTGAGTGAGTTCTAGAGCCAAGAGGATGAGGAATTAAGAGTGGATCACCGAGGAGAAAAAAAAGGGTTAGATTAAAGAGATCCAACTTCTTTAAAGAGCAGCTGAAGGAAAATCAGCCCCCTCAGTGGATGCCTGGGATTTAGCCCCACCATATGGAAAAGGAGAAATGACAATTAATTTACTCTGTAAGAGAGAAATTGTGTTGTGTGTGTGGTGTGGCGGTGGGGCTGCACGGAAACGTAATGGCTCCAAAGAAGGAGAAAATTTAAATTTTAGAATAATTAGAGCAGTTCAGAAGCAGAAAGAATCGTTTCATTAAACTGTGAGCTTTCTGTCGCTAGAGCTGTTTGAGCCAAGGCCAAGAGAGCACTGTTCGGACATTCCGAAGGTTCTCGGCACTGAGCTAAAGCTCCCGGTCGGTGACCAGTCAGATCACTCCTGACTCGCAAAGTCTGTGATTCAAGTGTGAATGCCAAGGCCACGCAGGATATTTCGGCTCTTGACTAATACTCTGACCAGCTGTGTGACCTTCAGCTAGGGAAGTACCGCCCCGTCAATTTCTTCATCTGGCTTTAAGAAATGCCTAAGTTGCTCTCCCTGGTACATGTGGCCCCTTGTATAGTCTTACAGCACGTGGGAAAAGGGAATTCTGGCCTACTTGCTTTCCTGCAGAGGGAAAGCTTCACGGAAGAGCCCAAACCACTGATGCTGGAGGCCACAGTGAGGTGCTAAACTCCCTGGCCCCTCATTGGCTGGAGAGAGGGCAGCTGCACAGCTGCAATGTTTTCCCTTGAGAACAGGATGCTGATCGAGTTGGGAATCTGCTTTCTCTCCAAACACCTGTACTTACTTCAGCTTTGCCTCTTGAAACAACCAGAGAGAGACGAAGGTCATTTTACAACTGCGCTGCACAGCTGTCTTTCTCCGTTTGCTTAGTGAACTAGCGATTGCCTTTTGAGTTTTGACCAGAACAGACACTCACAGAGAAACTTACTCTGTGGTGGATTTCCCCTCTAAGTTCTTCATAAATTAATTTGTTTAATTTGCTTAAAAGTCTAAAATCTAACGACAAATGGCAACATAGATCTTTTCGTGACTACAGAAAGAGGAAAGTTAAAATTTTATTTGTCCTAATGATGAGCGCTCTCTATTTCCTAAATGACACTGTTGACCAACTGTGGCTTCTTTTGTAACCATTTTGTCCCTTATCACTTTCTCCTCTAAGGATAAGGTGTGCCATTCCCAGACCATTGCATGCTTGCTTTCTGACATTCCTTCTTTGGCTTTTTTTTTTTCTAAAGCTAATATCATTGTCTCCAAATCCTATTTTCTTCCATTTCCCCCCAAAAACCTTTATCAGTATTCTCATCAGAATACATGTCAGTTTGTTTTGTAGACATAGAAGGCCATGGACAGGTTATAAAGTATCTCCTGCAGTTACCGAGGTCAGCCGGGGAAGAAGTAAGAGAAGTCAGATTGCTTGTCACTGAGGGATCCAAACCTCCGTTCCTTGGCCATTCTCCCCTGATCCAAATACAGAGTCACTTTTTCTCCCCATCTCTTTGTTTCCTTAGGTTGAAAATGAAAACAGCTGTTAAAAATAAGAGCCCATGAGTCATCTTGAGTCTCCACATGATAATTACAGTTTCCATCTCGCTCCATCCAGTCCTTCCCAGTGTGCTGAGCCCCGGGTCACATCCCCCTGTGGGGAGAGCAACGCCGCTGGCATTGGCAATTGTATTGGACGGCCTTAATGTTCATTTTCTAATCCTCTGAGGTTAAACACTGAATGAGTTGCCAAGCCAAGAAAAATAACAAGAAAGAAGATACTTCAATTTGAAAACTTGATTTGTGGAGCAGGCCACTTTTTCGGTTTTCCCCTTTGAGCAAAACTCTGTGTTGATGTTAAGAGATGTTGGTTCCTCGTCCGTGATTTTGAAGGTATCCCTCCTGGGCTTCGTGGTACCCTGACTATGGAGACTCTTTAACTCTTGTAGATACTGTGCTCTGAGCTGTGTTTCTTCTTTTAAGTGCCTAGTGCTTTATAATCTAGTAAACCATGTAGTAAATCTCAAAGGAAGGTAATCCACACTGTCAGTTGGTTGCTACCTGCCAGGGCAGACTGATTGTCTTAAGTTATGCCCAGTCCCTGTAACAACCATTTATGACTGAGTAATTCTGCTGATCTAGAACTCTGATGCCACCTGTCTGCAGTGAGCCAGCTGCCTTCATTCTAATAGCACCAATACTTGACAATGGTCTATAGACTGTGGTTTCTAGCAAGAGAGCTGTGTGCCATTTTGGTAGTGGAAGCTTGCCCTTTAACCTCCCTCCACTTCCCCATTCTAGGAGTGAATTTCTTTAAGATTTGATTAGGTGTGTGTGTGTGTGTGTGTGTTGGGTATAAAGCTTATCAGATTTAGAACCAATGCCTGCACTGGGCAGTGGTGGCTCAGGCCTTTAATCCCAGCACTTGGGAGGCAGAGGCAGGTGGATCTCTGTGAGTTTGCGACCAGCCTACAGAGCTAGTTCCAGGACAGGCTCCAAACCCACACAGAAATGCTGTCTCAAAAAAACAAAACAAAACAAAACAAAACAAAACAAAAAAAAAAAAAAAAAACAAAGAACCAATGCCTGCTAAGTGAACTCTACCACTGAGCTGCACTCCCAAAAGTGCCTGTTTAGACTATTTTTAATTTTAATTACATTTATTGATGGAATGATTGATTGTGTGTATGTATGTGTGCCATGACAGGGGTCAGAAGCTAACTTGTAGGAGTTGGTTCTTTCCTTTACCCTGTACATCTTAGGGATTGAACTCAGGTCATCAAGCTTGGTGGCTGTCTTTAGGGTTTCCATTGCTGTGAAGAGACACCATGATCACGGCAACTCCTAGAAAGGAAAAACATTACATTGTGGTGGCTCACTTACAGTTCAGAGGTTTAGTCATTATCATCATGGTGGGACATGGCAGCTGGGAGTGTGGCAGCTTGCAGGCACACATACGGTGCTGGAGAGGGAGCTGAGAGTTCTTACATCTTGACTCACAGGCAAGAGGAAGTGGTCCTGAGACCCTGGACGTGGTTTGGGTATATTTGAGACCTCAAAGCCTGCCTTCACAGTGACACACTTCCTCTAGCAAGGCCGTATCTGCTCCAACAAGGCCACACCTCCTAATAGGGCCAGGCCTTTTGGAGACCGTTTTCTTTCAAACTACCACAGTGGCAGACACCTTTATCCTCTGAGCCATCTTGCTGGTTCATGATTGTTTTTAAAGTCCATTTCCCACATCAAAATCTCTACAGTTCTGTTACCATTTCCTCCTCCCAAGATCTGGTTTTAGCTGGTGTGGTGACACATGCCTGTAATTCTAGCACCCAGGAGGCTGGACGGGATGGTGAGTTCCAAGTGTGCCTGGGTTATAGAGTGAGTACTTCAGCAAATCCTAAGAAAAACAAAACAAACAAACAAAAAGCAAAAATATCAAAACCAAACCAAACCACAAACCACAAGCTAGTTTTAGGTGCTGGGAAGGAGAACACATAGCGTGACCTAAGGAATTTCCAGAAGGTTATTAAGTCCCAGCTCCATACTTTCAATCCCACCACTGGTCAGTCATTCCTTTCTGGTGAGATATTATTTCTAAGACATAACACCATTAAAATGTAGTATTTGTTGGGCGGTGGTGGTGCACGCCTTTAATCCCAGCACTCGGGAGGCAGAGGCAGGTGGATCTTTGTGAATTCTACGCCAACCTGGTCTACAGAGCAAGTTCCAGGATAACCAGGACTATACAGAGAAACCCTGTCTCAAAAAGAAAGAAAGAAAGAAAGAAAGAAAGAAAGAAAGAAAGAAAGAAAGAAAGAAAGAAAGGCAGGTCATATCTTTTTGAGGGACAAGCTCATTAAGTTAGGACGGGTAATGTGATGATTAGAAGCAGGCTGAAAGTCAGGTACCCTCCCCAGCTCTACCTGGATCCTCCACTCGCTGCCTGTGTGACCTCCAGCAGTTAATTCAGCTTTCTGTGCCTTGTCAGCCTCCTCTGTCAAAGGAGGCGATAACAATGCTCTCCTCTGGGATTTCTGTCAGTTCTCAATGAAATAGGTGATGTGCTTAAATAAATAGTACCGTGCTATGTGTCATCAATTATCATTTTAATTTGCATAAATTAGCATTCTATATAGACATGCTTTTGACAGAAAGGGCTGATGTCAGCTCACAGAGAAATTGGACTTTAGCTTGGGTTCAGATGTACCACTAATGGATTGTTTCTGTGATAGGCTTGTTTAATGGTGGCACTCACTGGGTGCCTGGGGAAAGCATTTGAGGTGAGGGAGGGAGAGAGAGAGAGAGGTCAGGGGAAGGTGACGGTGGTTCTGAGCACTTCTCTCAGTCAGTGATGGAATTATTGGTGTGGATGGCGAGTAAGCAGAGATACATATATACATGTGTGTGTGTGTGTGTGTGTGTATATATATATGGTGTGTGTGTGTATATATATGTTGAATTAGGAGCGGCAGGGCTGCGTCCCCGGCACCCGGCCGCCCGCATGGCTAGCTTATGCCCGAAATAATTACACAGAAACTGTATTCTATTAAACACTGCCTGGCCCAGCTAGTTCCAGCTTCTTATTGGCTAGCTCTTACATATTGTTCTAACCCATTTCTAATATTCTGTGTAGCCCATGAGCTGGCTTACCAGGGAGGATCTTAACCTGCGTCTGTCTGGAGCGGGAGAATCATGTCGACTCCTTGACTCAGCTTCTTTTTCCCACAATCCTGTTCTGTTTTCTCCGCCTACCTAAGGGTTGGCCTATCAAATGGGCCTAGGCAGTTTCTTTATTAGTAAGAAATCACTCCCACTTCATATATATATATGTATATATATATATACATACATACACAAATGGACTCCTAATGAACTACTTGCTTTGTTTTCTGTGTTCTCATAGTTTTGTGACTTATAATAGAAATGTTATATAGAAAATGTTACTTTCTTTTACTTAAAGAACCACAGAAAAATGCAAAGCCTCCTTTCTCTTTATTAAACGCCCCCTTTCTTTCTTTTAGATTATATGAAGCAGACGACATTTGAAGCCCAAGCCTTTTTAGAAGCCGTGCAGTTCTTCCGGCAGGAGAAGGGTCACTATGGCTCGTGGGAAATGATCACTGGGGATGAAGTCCAGGTAATGTGGGCCTCAGATCCTCTGTCTGTGTTGGAGGAGGTCAGGACCATTTAACACATGATTCGC
>NW_026068018.1:0-55593 GCF_014885135.2 Alexandromys fortis | reverse complement strand
CATAATATTTGATGTTGGGTTGTAGATGCTGCAGTAGAGATAGATGCTCACCAAGATGCTAAGTCTTCATTTTCTGAAGGAGCAGTGGGTTCAGCCTTCTTGGAAAAGACTGACACCCAGCTAGCTCACTCCAGTTACACAAGATTAATAGGGGCTGGGCTACCAAAGTCATCTTGCCCTTGCTGCCCGTGAGAGCAGACAGCCCCCACAAATATCAGTCCCTTTTGTTCGTGGGGAGCCATAATCAAAAGCAGGAACTCCAGGTCTGCCAGGAGTGTCTTAGGACCAAGGTCGGTGCAGCTGCAAGCTCTCACGTACACCAAGTGCAGATTCTCCCCAGACGCAGCAGTTCTTCAAGGTTTAAACAGTTCCAAGACAATTTCTCAGCCTCTACTGATTAATCTAAACATAGCAGAGGCTTTGCTGAAACATCTCTCTCAAAGCCAGACACAAGGTCTTTCCTGTCCATTTCATTGTAAGGCAAACATAAGACTTTTCTTTGCTTTTCAGTCCACCCATGCGTGTATTTGTATATTCCCAACCCGAGACACTTTAGAGTTTCTAACAGTCCTTAGTCTCTGATACTTTGCAGAAGTGCATCCATGGACAACTTTGAGAAGTTGAGATTTACAATACTTTATGCCCCCAAAGAAAACCCAGAGTGTAAGAAGTAGAAGCATTTGCTACTGACTAGCCTAGCAAGTAGACAACACATTTAACTGGCAGAGAGCTAGCAGAGAGCTCTGCATTAAACTGCTCTGTGTGGTACTTTATAGTGTTCAGATCCTCAGTCTGTTCATCTTGAGGAGTGGGAAGGGAAGCTTGGGCGAGGGAACTGGGAGGCACGGAACAGCCAAGGGACCCGCACAGTGTTGTGTACACAGTAACTTTACTGAGTGCCTACTCCATGCCAGGCATTATGCTGGGGGCTTGTGGCTCAGAGCTCACATGAGAGAATGGTCCTGCCTGTGCAGATGATGGTCTCAGGGTTAAATGTGAGTGGACAGATGGCAAAGGAAGGCTGTCCTCTGCCCCACCCAGGAGCCTAACACTAACCGTGGAGCTAGACCAGTTATCATCTCCTGAGCTTGGGCTACGCCACTCGCTTCCTGTCTTCCTTCACTCACAGTCTTAATCACATGTCAGTTCACATTCCTTTATCCTGAAAACAAATACTTAATAGATCTTTTCCGGGGTTTAGTATTTCAGGGTTGTGTGTGTGGGTGTGTGTGTTTTCTGTCTACTTCTTCCTTTAGGCTAACATGTGCTACGTGCTATATAAGGTGCAAGAGAGCTGAATGACCCTTCATATGTCATTCTTGTCATAGTAATAACTCACGCGAGCATGGCAGGCCTACATGGTGGTGGTTATTTTAGGCAAAGGTCCAGGCAGAGCAGTGTCTCAGAATAGCATGCCTGGCAGGCTGTTAGGTGAAAATATTTGTATGCTGGTAAAAACATCAACATATTTTCTACTCGTCAATATGAGCTGTGAGCACTGTCAAATGAAATCCCAAGAGAAAGCAACCTGCAAAACTGTCAGGTAGCTGCAGGGACCAGGTGTATTTATTATTTGCCTTTAAATTAGCCAGGTAGGGGAGCCTGGTTCGTGATTCCCACAGAGCTGTCTGATTGTATGACCAGAAAACGTCCCACACTGAGGTGTTGCCATTCCTCCGAGACTGGTCGTTATTCAGATGATCATGAGTGTGACCTTCTAAGTAGACACACTCATCTACAGTCCTTCAGTAACACAGGGCCAAGGGTCCAGTCAGACACAGGCCCTGCCCTCAGAAGGGGCTTCCTCCTTTCTTAGACTTGCCCCTCCTCACAGCTTTCAGTCTGACAGGAAGCAGGGTGGCATGGCCGTCCATGAGTGCGCTCCGGTTGTTTGGGGGCACGGTGGTGTGGCTGTCCGTGAGTGGTTTGGGCTTTGTTGTTATTGTTTGGGTATAGAGTCTCAGCATGTACCTCAGGCTGACCTCAAACTCTTGCCTTACCCAATTCAGCTTCCTCAGTCACATATCGGAGGCATCCACCACCATGCCGTCTGGTTGTTCATTTCGATTAATCTGATGGCATATTTGGTTTCCTGTGTGTGTGATGAAATTTTAATCTCCATGTCCCAGCAGCTAAAATTTCCAACCATCTTCTCTCCTTTTCAAAATATAAGATTATAAAAATTAAAACTCAGTGCATTCTATGTGATGGGGAGGTCAGAGAACCTTTATTATTTTATTTATTAAATTAGCTACTTTCCCTCAAAAAGCCCACAGACTCAGAACATTGCTTATGGAGAGTGGCCAGGTCAGGTCACCCTGAATGGACAGGCGAGGGACAAAGTAGTGTCAGGATGGAGCTGGCATGAGGGGATGAGGAGGGTACTGTGGGATGAGTATGGTCGGGCCTCCGCACCACAGGCCTTACCCGCTTCAGGGCTATTCCCAACCCCTACCCACTCACCACCCTCGTTAGCTTCTCTTCCCCCTCTTTCTTATTTTCCCAGGCATATTTTCTTTTTAAGTCCCTAAGTTGTAAAATAGGAGCAAATTTCTTGGAACATTGTGTGGGAAAGACCAGAAAACTGCAAGCCCACCCAAATGGAATGTTGGGTTTCTTTGGCTTTTGTGTATAACATTTGTGTCTTCTCAAATCTATTCACACTCGTGCTCAAAATCAATCCGGTTTCTGCAGAAGGACAAACTAGGGTAATTGTGATTCTTGCGTCTAAGACTTTGCAACCGTGACGTCATTTCTCATTAAGTTTTGCTTTCGTCTCCATCCCTCTTAGCTCTCTCTCCTCATGCCAGACTCGGTAACTCTTGGGCATAGGTTCCAAACTAGAACTTACTCGCTCGGGGTGGGACCTGCGTACCAGGAGTTACCCACAGAATTGAATTGCTGAACATGCTGATTTCCATGACATTTTCATATGTCAAGTTTCTTATAATTTTCTCAAAAGAAAAAAAAAGGCACGGTGTGGGGAGGATTCGTCTCTTAGCCACAGAGAGTGGTTAAGAGAGGGAAACACAAGTCCCTCAGTGAATTTTCAAGGCCTGTGAAAGCCCTGTCTCTGTACCTTCATCGCTTAGGTAGATCCACACTGCAGCAGACGGGAGCCCTACAGGCTGTATGAAGCCAGCAGCTTCTTTCCCAGGAGTCCAAGGGCCCAGGGGAGCAGCCTGCTTGTCCCTCAGTCCAGCAAGTTCTACCCTGCCTTAATGGAGCCCTTGAGAAAGACCATGTCCAGTGAGCCTTGTGAGGGTGTCCACTGCCCTGTGGCTGGCCAGTGAGCACAGAGAGAACTTCCTTACTTCCCAACGTATTGAATTTTTATGAGAAGGGGGAGGTCAGTTGTTTGGGATGGATATCATTTCCACTTCAATGTCTTGAGCGATCGTGTGCTCTGCTGCCTGCTGCCCTTTTCAGCAATGTCCTCCCTCCTAGCAGACATCATCTGCAGGCCGCTCTTGCAGCTGAGCTGTGATCCTGAGAAGACTCCTGGTTAAGTGAGTCTGAGCAGCAGAGACACCCCAAGTCAGCCCTGGGAGCAGAGGAGAAAGGGTGGGGGCCTCATGAGTGGATGTGTGGAGTACCACTAAGATCCAAGGAAGAGGGGCCTTGATCAGCACAGAACTTTAGGATAGATTTGGAAACATTCCTACCAAGCACTCTGAAAACTCTTGATGTCCCCTTAATTATGCTTAGCCCACAAATGTCAAATTGTTTCATAGTGTTTGGTGCTAATTTATCTTCTATTGCTCGCCTAGCAGGGTCCAGACTTCTTTTTTTTTTTAAACTGTCTTTTTGTTGATCTTTTTTTTAAAAATATTTATTTATTATGTATACAATATTCCGTCTGTGGGTATGCCTGCAGGCCAGCAGAGGGCACCAGACCTCATTACAGATGGTTGTGAGCCACCATGTGGTTGCTGGGAATCGAACTCAGGACCTTTGGAAGAGCAGGCAATGCTCTTAACCTCTGAGCCATCTCTCCAGCCCTGGGTCCAGACTTCTTAATGGTACTTTTCATAAACAGTCATGATATTCCAGCTAGTACATGGACAAGTAAAAGCTTGTAGCAACTTCCCCGCTCCCTTCTTCGGTGGATGGCTGTAACGGAAAGCTGCCATTAAGACACAGTTTGTCTTCATACCGTCAACAGGGAAGGCTGAAGGGTTGGTGCTTCACAGTTAGTGAGTGGCGGAGCGCATTCCCACTGCCGACCTTGGCTTTCAGGAAACGACAGGGGAATGGCAGAATTATCCATCCGACAGCCTACATCCAAGAGAAGGAGCCAGCTGCTTGCTCTCGTAAAGGATTCCATCTTCTCGACATTGCTGCAAAGTCGACAACCAGTAGCCAGTTGGAGGGGTCAGGTTTTAACAGGTCTCTGGGTTCCATGACATTAAGTACAGAAAGCAGAGTGGGAGAAGAGAACAAAGAAAGAATTTTAGCTCTTTTATGCCTTAGACATTAGCCCAGATGGCTCTGTGACCCTGGAAGGAAATCCCTTCTGCTGGGAACCAAGAGACAGTCCGTCCAAAATATAAAGCAAAAATTTTTCTCCCATAGCCATGCAGCCTGGGAGACATTTGTTAAGGACGTATGCCCCTCCCCTTTAAAACACAGCGAAACAATGAAATGTTCTGTTGCTTAACAATGTGAGCTTAATTAAAGACAAGTGAACCAATCCTGATGCCTTTGTCCTGGTTGTTTTGTTTTGAGACAGGATCTCACCATGTAGCTCACACTGATCTGGGGACGTTCAATTCTCCTCTCTCAACCTCTTAAGCACTGGGATTATAGGCACGGGCAACCACATCCAGCAATACGGCCTTTCACAAATCATACTTCAAAGTAGGCAGTGCCCAGGTGTTCTCTCTCTCTCTCTCTCTCTCTCTCTCTCTCTCTCTCTCTCTCTCTCTCACACACACACACACACACACACACACACACACACACACACACACACTGGTATCTACAATGCCTTCAGCTCTCTGCACCTGGTCTGTTTTAGCATCTCTGGTTCTCTGGTTCCCATTGTCCATTTCCGTTTTCACCAGCATCATCTTCTCCCTTGTCCCTCTGGTACATTCTCTTTCTTCTTTCCAGGGTCCCTTTAGGCTGTATCTCTTCGGAGGAGGTTTAGCCAGCCACCTTGAAGAGCTTCTCTAGTTTCGTCCATTACCTCGGCTCTGTCTCCCCTGGCACCCCCTCTAGCTCTCTCCTTGGGCATACTAACAGTCAGTGGCCAATACAAGGGCTGGACTGAGTAGTGCAGTAGCCTGGAGTGGTCAGCAGTTGTTGCCTCTTCTTTACTCTGTCCCTTCCTTCTTTGTGTAAGGGTGGAAAGCGTGTGTGGGAAGAGTAGGGGTAAGGAGAACGAGACAGGAGGCTTGAGAAAGAGTGGTAATCCTGGAAGACCATCAGTCTTAGGCCATCACAATCAAACTTGAGTCTCCTGTTTAAGGATGACTTATCTGCCATTGAAAGCCCCCCTCTCAGCTCTTAAAAACTGTGATAGCGGTGCTGAAGGGCAGCTCTTCACAGTTGATGAATCCTGAAATTGTAGGGGTGGGGAAGGACGTGGTTTTCTTTAAGAATCTGGACACTAGGAGTTTGACCATGCTTCGGTGAGTATATGGGTAATACAAAATAGACTTGGTATTTTTTTTCTTTGGTATTGGTATTTTTTTCTTTGTTTTCCTTTTTTGGGGGGTAGAGAAGGTCACAAGGACTGGGAAGTGAATGGGATCAGTGTGCATTATGTGAAACTCCCAAATAATCACTAAAAATATTATGTTGGGAAAAAAAGAAGCTCTCTTCTCATTCTAAATGCATGAGGTCCTTTTAGCACGAACATGGAGTTTGAATTTGAGGAAAATGTTCTTCCCTTCGAGATAACAGGAATAGAGACACTTCTGTTCCCTGTGAATGTTGAAGAATATTCGCCTCTGAACTTGTGAACCCAGATTTCATGCTCTTATCATGTGCACAGCCTTAAGTCCCATGCCCAGCGTCAACACTCATATTCTTTCAGCCCTCATTCCCCCACCTCTGAGCCTGTGTAGCCCAGGGGTGCTGTCATGAGACCTCTAGCTGGCCTTCATCCACTGATGTCCTGCGGCCTCCTTTACCCTGGCAGGTCCTGAGTAACCTGGTGATGGAGGAGCTCCTGCCGACCCTTCAGACCGATCTGCTGCCTAAGCTGAAAGGGAAGAAGAATGACAGGAAGCGGGCCTGGTTTGGGGTAAGCGGCCATGTTGCTTTGCAACTGTGCTGTCAAGGAGAACATTCCCATCTCTCTTTACTTTTCCGGGCATGTGGTGTTGTTTTAAAATAACTCCTTCCTAGGTAGAAAAATGTCTACCTTGAGCCTGCTCAGTCTCACTGACATAAGAACTAATCTAAACAGAGTTGAACTTGAAGCTTGAATGTGTGCTCCGTTTTGTTTACGTGTGAGTCTGCGCTGGGCCTGCTTCCCTCCCTTCTGTAGCTCCTTTAGTCACGGGTCATGTGCTGCTCCGTGTTACAGCTCCTGGAGGAGGCCTACGGTCTGGTTCAGCACCAAGTGTCGGAAGGATTAAGCGCCTTGAAGGAGGAGTGCAGAGCCCTGACAAAGGGCCTGGAAGGGACCATCCGCTCAGACATGGACCAGATTGTCAACTCAAAGAACTTCCTAACTGGGAAGATCAGAGGTTGGTGGAGTAACCCCCTGCTGGTCCAAATAAATGAGCCATACCCTTAGAGATGCACACGGAGGGGAAATGTGTTGACCCTCTGTTCCCAGGCCTCTCACATCTATGGATTCCATCAATCACAGGCTGGAAATGCCCAGGGAAAAATGTCTGCAGTGATCAAGTGCAGACTTCCCTGTTGTTCCCAACACAACTGTGACATCTGCATTGTATTCAGTATCGTAAACCAAAGATGACTTAAGGCTTAAGAGGTGTATGGTTGGATGTGCAAGGTTCGAGTGAAATACTGCATCATTTGATAGTAGGAATTTTAGTGTCCCAGGCGTTGGGCCTCCTCTGAGGTGTGGGGGTGGGGATCCCAGAATCAGTTGCCCTCAGATAGTACACCTGGCTTCAGAGAAGGATTAAGCGGAAGGAACTGAGGGGAGACAATAGCCGCTATAGTGGGACTTGCTGTCATATTATTAAGGACCCTCATCTTACCCTGGATGCTTTGTAGACTCAAGGTGGAGGGAATTTGCTTCCTGCCTGGTGATGGGTGCCTGTGTATCGTGGTAAAGAATGTAATTTTCTTTGAGAGAAAAGCCTCCAATTTTTGCTCAGGGTTGGTCCATCTGTATCTGTAATCCCAGTGTACGTACTAGCCAGTCGAGTTTTGTTGAGGGTAGCACTTGGCTTCTGTTTGCCTTAGTCTCCTAATCTGCAATTGGAAGGGCTGACAAGAGTGTGGCTGGCAAACTGCAGTCCTCAAGCTGGGCCTGGTCCTGCTTGTTTTCATAAATGACGTCATATTGAACACAGTCAAGCTCATCCATGAGTTCACGGCCTAAGCTGCTTCATGCGGCCACATCAGAGAACTGAGCTGTTGGAACCTTAAGTCGGACCTGGGACTGCAGAGCCACAGATCTCTATTGTCCGGCCCTTGGCAGGAAATGGCTGGCTCCTCCCCACACAGAGGCCTTAGGCAAGATCTGCAGTTTCATAGTCTTTCTGAGTCCTGAGCCCTATGCGCAGAGCGCACCTAAAGTTTCTGTGAAGGGAGGGAGTGTAAGCCTCTCGGTGATTGTTCCTTAGTAGTGGCTCCGGATAGTCGGTGAGCAGATGCTTGCTCACAGGCTGACGTTTGCTAAGTGCCTTCTGAGCTCGCAGTGGAGCTTGAGATCCTGTGCTCCCACGGTGGTCTGTCTACCAAGGGCGTTGTCTGCCCTGCAGATTAGCTTCTTCATACTGCAGCTCAGCGTGCTTCAGAACTCATAGGATGCTTCCTCCTGCGAGGAGGTAAGAAGAGACTTCACTGTGCAAGTGTGTGGTGTTTGCGGGCCTGTTTCTGCATTGCCTCCAAAGCCAGGCACAGATTAGCATCAGGGTGATTTCTGTTTGATATTCTCCAGCCTCACAGCCCATATAGCGGGAGTGTATGTTGCAATTCCATGTATACCTAAAACTGCCAAAATTCGGTTCTCTCAGACCTGTCTGGGCCTAACTTTCCAGACTGAAATTAAGACCACAGTCCTTTCCCCAATCCTCTGGAGCTTCCAGAGTAGCTGTTGTTCCCTAAAATAACTCTTGCAAGGAAATAATGGGAAACCCTTTTCTAAAACAAAGTTCAGGCAGCTACAGTGGGCTCCCTGGGAATTTAGGCAGGTCCAGCGGACTCTCTGGGAATTCAGGCAGCTACAGCGGGCTCACTGGTAATCTTTCACATTCGGGAGGCCCTTGTCAGGAGGATGGTGAGTTCCAGGCTGGAAAAGAAAGTGTGGCATTGCAAAGAAAGAAAGGAAAGAGGGGAAGGGGGAAGAAAGGCAGAGAGGAAGGAAAACATAGTAGAGGGATTTTAACCCAGCCTCTGCTTCTCTACCTTTAAAACAAAGAAGGAAGCCAGCTGCATTGGTGGAGGGTGTTGGATTTCGGGAAAGCTTGGGGAACATTTAAGTAGTTGTCTTAGTTAGTGTTCTATTGTTGTGAGGAGACACCGTGACCGCAGTAACTCTTTTAAAAGAGAGCATTCCATTGGGGTTCACTTACAGTTTCAGAGGTTTTGTCCATTATTGTCATGTTGGGGAGCATGACGGCACACGTGGTACGGAAGATGTAGCTGAGAGTCTGCATCTGGATCCATAGGCTGCTGACAGACAGACATGGGCCGGGCTTGGACTTTTGAAACTTCACAGTGGGTTTCAAAAGTCCACTCCCAGGGGCACATTTCCTCCGATGTAGTGGCTGCATCTAGCCTAACAAGGCCACACCTACCCCAAGACCACACCTACCCTAACAAGACCACACCCACCCCAAGAAGGCCACACCTCCTAATCCTTTTTAATTAGGGCTACTCTCTAATGACTAAGCATTAAAATGTGTGAGCCTATGGGGACCATTCTTGTTCAGACCACCACAGGAGTTGTCTCTCCATTTCTACCCATATGGCACTTGGGAGTGAAGCCATTGATCTTCCGGTCTGCTCCACAATTATCGTCAGTAAGAACTTTTTCTGCTCCTGTGAGCGTAAGGACCCAGAGGCTTCCCATTAACACACTTTTACACACAGAAGACATTTGTAGATGCCAAGACAGGAAGAAAATGTGATAAAAGCTCCCAGAGAAGCCAGAACAAAAGGGACCATTTTCAGAAAACTGGGGGCCTCTTACGGAGGGTCCTGCTTTAGTATTAGGTGACTAGAACATATGAGAAAGCCCACAGCTCTGTGCTCCTTAAGGGTCACAACCATTCTGAGTACTCTGAAAAATGGTAAGATTGTTTCCTCCTTACTGTAACCCTGGAATAATTGCTCCTAAAGTCTCTATCTAACAGATAAGAAATCTGAGACCTTGGTTAAGGAATGTCCCTGACGACCTGAGGCTCGTATATAGCAGACTCTGACTCGGGCCCCTCCAGCTCCACTAGCCCCAGCCTTCTAGGCTTTTCAGAAGGGAGACTCTTGAATTAGAAGAGGGTACAGCGTATGTATGTGGAACTCAATCTTGACTCAGCCTGGTAGGAAACACCTGCAGGCCACAGGTCATGAAGTTTAGTGGTGGGGGTCATTAGCTGTCCCTAGTGGGAGGTCATTAGGCTGTCCCTAGTGGGAGGTCATTAGCTGTCCCTAGTGGGAGGTCATTAGGCTGTCCCTAGTGGGAGGTCATTAGCTGTCCCAAATATGTGGCATATGAACTGGACCCTGTTTTACTGGACTCTGTTTACCAGCAGAGGTGGAGGAAGGAAGGCCCAGGTGAGAGGACCCTGGATGAAGGGTGGAGTCAGGGCTGAGCACAATGCAGGCGGTAGCAGGCAGAGGATGCCAAGGAGAGGACCACGACCCGTCTCCACCCACCTGACAAATGCCAGCCTCGACACTAGGAGATCATCACCATGTATTGTGCTCAGGATTATCCGGAAACCCCAATTAGATGCTTTTCCAACAGCTCCTCTCACGAAGCTAATTAACCCACAGTTTCTTTTTCTTGGCAAGAACTTTTGTGATTGGGTTTCAAGCAAGTCCTTTTTTAAAAAATTTTACAAAACTCAAATTGTTTCGTTTTTGAATCCATCATCAAAGGGGCCTTTTATTTATGCTCTGATCATTTCACACATGAATACAATATGTCTTGATTATATCCACTCTCG
The DNA here is from genome assembly GCF_014885135.2 of Alexandromys fortis. NCBI lineage: Eukaryota > Metazoa > Chordata > Mammalia > Rodentia > Cricetidae > Alexandromys > Alexandromys fortis. Next base: position 45,271 of record NW_026068018.1, on the reverse strand, counting down.
GTTCCCCTCTCACTCACCCTCCCATTCCCCACCCACTGCCATCTTCGTTCTCTCTCTCCTTGGTAAACCACCAAGTCCGATTAGTGCTACCTGCTTGAATGCTGACTGTTTTTAAGCACCATTTCTTTGTATGTGTGTGTCTGTGTATGTGTGCATGTGTGCTCACATGGGTGTGCATATTTCACATGTGTGAAGGTCAAAGAACATCTGCCAGGAGCCAGTTTTCTCTTTCCATCACATGGGGATCACCTCAGGTCATCGGGCTTGGCAGGAAGTGCCTTCGCCCACTAAAGCATCTTGCTGGGCCCTGCACATGTCTTGAGCAGGTAACCCCCAGCAAAGTGAGTTCCTGAATGCCATGCCCAGAATAACTGAAACGGTTCTGAGTTACAGTTCTACATTTGCACATTAGTCTTGACCTTGGCAAAGTCATCTAATGTGGCCAGCTTTCTTTATCTACCCCCCCCCCCATGAAAGGCCAAAGGGCATCCCAGGCAGCTGGTTCTTCCCGTTTTGGTTATGTGATAGATAGAGCTGTCCATCCACTGAATCCCACCAAGTTGGTCTTCCGAATCCGTGTATTGTGCTCCTCCTTCACGACCACATCGCTGCTTCTGCTTCTGAACCTAGGTGGCCAGGGGTATGCCCTCTGCACCCGAGCCATGCAGATTCCCTGCCCCGCTCAGCTTCATGGAGCCGGGACCAAAGACAGTGTCTGTCTCTAGAGAATAGAATGACCGTGAGGGTGTTTTCATCCCTCCTGATTCCTTTAGTGTGTGTGTGTGTGTGTGTGTGTGTGTGTGTGTGTGTGTGGCCACTAAGCCTGTCATTCTTATCAGAAAGATATTTTGGTTTTGCCTTAATTAAGCTAACGATATGACAAAGTGTTATCTGTGGTGATGATCATGGGGAGTGAACTTGTCTGGCCGTTGCATATTTGTGGAGATCAAATAGAGATCTACATTCTTCCCAGGGCAGGATGAAGCTTGGGGCAGGAGAGGTCCTGGAGACACCCTAGGTCTCAGAGCATCCAGTGGGTTTGCAGCCTGTTGAATGCTGGCAAAGGTTCCATCATACCAGCCTGCTCTGCCCATCGGAACTCACCCAGGGGCCATTTAGCTGTGGTGTGGCCCGTGAATCTAATTTTGTCCCAAGTCATGCTACCCTTTGACCTCTTCCTACCTTAGCAATGGTGGCTCAGCCAGCGGAGAAAAGCTGTGGGGAGAGCGTGCAGCCGTTCCTGGCGTCCATTCTGGAGGAGGTGATGGGGCCGGTGAGCTCAGGCTTCAGTGAAGTGCGGGCACTCTTCGAGAAAGAAGTAGACGAACTCAGCCAGAGCTTCCATGCCCCCCAGGACAGCGTCCAGCTGAAGGAGGTAGGAGAGCAAGCGGGGGAGCCGAGTTCCCAGCAGCACTGGGCTGCTTTTCACGGTGCCTTTCTCTCACCGCTCCCCCCTTGACCTTCCCCTCTCCCCATCTCCTCCGATTCTGTCTCCCCCCTCTCCCTTTGAGTCCCCTCTAACCTCTCTTTCTCTCTCCTCTTTCCTTTTCCTTTCCATCCATTTATCTGGTATTCCTGCCATCTGCCCACGTAACTCATCCATCCATCCATTTATAGCTAAATTCACCCAATTTTCTTTATTAATGGTTTCTAAGTTGAAAAAGTAATATTTGCACAAGTGAAACAGCCAACTCAAATATATAATTCCATGTCTGTAAAGAGGCAAAATTAGCAGCCAGAACTGCTAACAACTGCTCCTAGTCCCTCTGCCTCCATTCCCAAGCCCTCCAGTTGACTGAAATAGTCCTGTGTGCGTACCGGCATGTTTTATTTGTTCATATATAAGCCTATCTCCTTACTTTAAATAACACTTGCTGCTTTGTTGCCACAGCTATAGATCCCTGATATAAAGCCACGCCTGTCAAGCAGCAGTGGCACCTCAGTCTACTGAGTCAGAAAGTAGGGGAGGGCGTGCTCTGCACTAGCAGGAACTCCGGAGGAGCTTTGCTCACATAGACACTGGCCGCTTGCCTTGCATTCACCGTATTATTAAGGATAGGACTTGTTAGGGTAATTGTTTCTCTCTCCCTCTTCCTGATATCACTTAAAAGGGTTTTTTCTTTTAGTTGGTACATTGTAACTGTACACATTTATGAGCTACCGTGTGGCAGTGTTAGCCAGATCTTTGAAGGCAGAAGCCTGGCTCCAGCAGCCACAACAGGCTGTCACAACATGCCAATCAAAGAGACGGATAATGGTGACCGGCAGAGGAAAGGGGTCATGTGGCACCTTGGGAGAGGAGCAGACAAAGGAGTCCAGAGACCAACTCTAGAGTGCTGGCGTGTGCCTTAGGCTTAAATGGAGTGTGGGACCCCATCAGCTGTCCTGGTCTCCCTGAGCACTGCCCCAGCTCGCCCTCTCCAGCTTCCAGGTTGTCCCTATCACCCTTAGCACCTCCGGGGAGCCACCTGACCCCTACAGGAGACTCTCTTCTGCTCCAGGTGTAGCCTTGCCCACAAGGGTAACTGCCCTTGTCTGTATGTGGATATATCCCGGGAGACTCTGCTCCTCCTAGGATACAGCGTGACTGTAGGCTTAGGACAATGACTTATCTCTGTGCCTCAGCCAAAGTAAAAGGGACAGGCAGACCCTGAATGAAGGTAGAGATGCCAGCATTTTATTTATCCTGCTTTAGTTACCCGTGGATCTACCTGAGGAGTCAATGCTTTTCGAGCCAAAGCAGCTTCTACATGCCTGTTTCAGCAGTTTATACGTGCAGATGGTGTGGAATGATCCAACAAGTAATTACCACTTCTATTCCCTTAAACATTTTTCATTTCTGTGTGCTGGCAGCTCTTCGAGCTCATTATAAAATACATGATAGATTGTTGTAAGCCGTAGTTACCCTCCTCTGCTGTACTTTCTTCATTTCTTTATGCCCGTACATGTGATTGTACAAAACTAAGATCATTTCATGAATGCCTCGAGCTTCTTATTACAGCTGTATATGTGCATGTGTATGTGTGCATATGCCCATATGGGAGATATGTGTGTGTGTGTGCGTGCGTGTGTGTGTGTGTGTGCGTGTGTGTATGTGTGAACATGCCTGTAAGGGGGATGTGTGTGTGCGTGTGTGTGTGTGCGCGCGTGTGTATGTGTGAACATGCCTGTAAGGGGGATGTGTGTGTGTGTGCGTGTGTGTGTGAACATGCCTGTAAGGGGGATGTGTGTGTGCACGCGCGTGCATGCGCGTGTGTATGTGTGAACATGCCTGTAAGGGGTGTGTGTGTGTGCGCACGCATGTGTATGTGTGAACATGCCTGTAAAGGGTGTGTGTGTGTGTGTGCGTGCGTGTGTATGTGTGAACATGCCTGTAAGGGGGATGTGTGTGTGCGTGTGTGTGTGTGCGCGCGCGTGTGTATGTGTGAACATGCCTGTAAGGGGGATGTGTGTGTGCACGCGCGTGCGTGCGCGTGTGTATGTGTGAACATGCCTGTAAGGGGTGTGTGTGTGTGTGCGCGCACGCGTGTGTATGTGTGAACATGCCTGTAAAGGGTGTGTGTGTGCGTGCGTGTGTATGTGTGAACATGCCTGTAAGGGGTGTGTGTGTGTGCGCGTGTGTATGTGTGAACATGCCTGTAAGGGGTGTGTGTGTGCGTGTGTATGTGTGTGTGTGTGTGTTTTAACTTGCCTTTATTCCCCTTCATTTTCTGGTGCCACTCACTTCCTCACCAAAAAATAAAAAAAAAAAATGGCACCAATTCAGCTTGTACTGTTCTGTTTTTTTCCGCCTCTTAGAAGATATAGAAAACACACATTTCAGTGCTGGTATCTTACATTGTTTGCTTTTATAAAAGTACAGTTATTTTATACACTAAGCTGCTTATCGGGTTTCTTCTTCAAAATGATTTCATGAAACTGTTTCCAACGTAACTGATCTAGTTCTGAATCACTTTTCGTAATGACAACATAATATTTCATGTTTAGAAGTGCGGTGGTTTATTCAGCCATCCCATTATCGCGGACACCATGAGCAAAGCTGTAATAAATAACTTTGTACACACATCCTGTCACATCATAGGCACATGTGTAAGTATTTATGCACACATTCCTTGTATCCTGATGCTTTTGTTTCAGTGGGGCAGACTCCTAGGTTGGAAGGTATATTTTCAGGTTAACAGATGTTGACCTCAAACTTCAAAACATAATTTAAATTTTGCATTGTACTGATTTGTTTGTGGAAGAAGCCTTCTCTCCATGTTATGGTCTGTGAGGGGTGTTATCACTTATTTAAACTTCCAACAATTTGATAGTAATAAAATAGACACCCACTTTTCCTCTCTGGCCTATTCAATTAATTATTTTAAGTAAAATATTCCTGGTGCTGGATTAATGGTTCAGCAGTTAAGTGCACGTGCTGATCTTTTATACAACCTAAATTTAGTTCCCAGCACCCATGTCAGGTGGCTCACAACCACCAGTAACTCCAGCTCCCGGGGATCTGGTGCCCTCTGCTGGCTTTCATGGGTACCTACACTCACATGCACATATTTGTACACACACACATATACTCATAATTAAAAGTAAAATAAATGTTTAAAAAGGAAATTGATGCATTTGCAATTGTAGGACAAAAAGGAGCTGTAACACCGTGCTTTTCCTCCTTTAATTCCACCTCAGCAGACCGCTCCATTGTTCGCTTCTTAAAGTGAATACTTCCCCCCCTCCATGAATCCCAATGGCGTGGGCCCTTGGAAAACTCCTCCCAGACAGGGTTTCCCGTGTTAGTCACACTCACCTGCCTTTTACACAGCTTCTCTTGAGAGCTCTCATTTTCAGCAATTTTCTCCCTGTCTTCTTCACCCACTCTCCGGCTTATTTTAAGCTTCCAGTGGTCAAGTTTAAAAGCATTTTAAGCTAAGCTTAGAAAATGGAACAAGTTTCAGCCCCTTAAAGAATCTTATGCAGGCTCATGGGCCCAGCAACACTTCTCACTGCCAAAGAGCCTGCCTGGCTGCTTCCTGAGTTCAGGAAGTGGGGACTTGGAGGCTACTGAGGACTTAAAGAGACTGGAGCCCCTGCTTGGGTGTGCCTCTGAGACTTCCTGATACTCGTTGGTTCTTCTGTTTCTTTCCTAGCAGTAGAGCTGCCCTAGGGAACCACAGAAGGAAAGAAAACAGTTGAAGATGCCTTAGAGTGGTGCAAATTGTAACTAACACTCGTAACATATGCTTGACCGTTTCAAATGTAGGCCTTAGTACTGTGTAATATCAAGGAAAGAGTCCTGCACCTAAGGGCGTTTACTTTTCTCCTTCCCCTAAATGCAGCGCCTGGACCAGTTGATGAAGCTTCCTCTGGATTCTGTGAAGATGGAACCTTGTTATACTAAAGTCACCCTGCTTCCAGAGCGCCTGCTGGATCTCCAGAGCCGCTTCAGATTCCCTCACGTTGATCTGGTGGTCCAGAGGACACAGAACTACATGCAAGAGGTGGGAGCTGAAGGGTGTCCAGGGAGGATGAGGATGAGAAGAGGGGAGGGAGGGAGAGGAGCATTGCATGATGGCAGATGCGGCGGGGCTGCTCTGCACTCAGGGAATTGAGGCCTGTTTCCAGAGTCAGGTTGACTGAGGACACACGCTGTCCTTCCAGCTGGCTTCATCTTTCCTCAGAAAATGAGAATCTGGGAAATAAAGTAGCATTAGCTGGTAATTATTTGATGGGTTGAGTCAAGGCTTCAGACTTTGGCTGCATATTAGAAACACATGGGGGAACTACTGTTGTGGTGCCCCAGCTCTAGTGATTTCAAATACTGTGTGTGTGTGTGTGTTAATATATATGTTTTATAATGTACTTGAGACTCATAGAGAATGTCCTCCACTTATCTCCCACTGTTTCGAACATGCAGCCAGGGTCTAGAAACACTGGCTGAATTCCCTGCCTCATTACAAGGAGACCCACTACAGTTTCATATTTGAGTTTTATTTTTAAGATGTATTTTATTACATGGATTTTTGTGCACGTCTGCTCATGTGTACCATGAGCACGCAGATGCCCTTGGAAGCTGAAAGAGGCTGCCAGATACCTAGAGTTACACCTGAATTCCAGAATTGGGGAGATCGAGGCAGGAGGATCAAATCAGGGGTTTAAAGTCTTCTTTGTCTACATTTCAAGTTCAAGGCCAGCCTAGGCTGGATGAAACCCTGCCTTAAAAAATATAAGGGATGTGGGAGCCCATGACTGGTACCCAGGAAGCAGAAAAGGTTTGTGCTGGAGGAGGGGCGATGCTATATTCTTCAAGCCCCGCCTCCTCCATCAAGGCCTCGCCTCCCCAAGCAAGGCCCCGCCTCCCCAAGCAAGGTCTCAAATCCTGAAGATTCAATAGCCTCCCCACACAGTGCCTTCCCACCAAGGACCAAGTTCATAAACAGGAATGAGCCTACAAGAACCATTCTGTATTCCAACCAGAACACTAGCCTCACAGAGGAAGACGGCCATATGGGACGATAGGGTATCAATAGAGGGAGTGTGTGCTACAGATTGACTTATGTCCTTCTAGATGAGGGGCCTTCTCCCACCTTGTCATGTGATCTGTGTCTGAGGCACCAGGGCACGGAGGAGGAGAATGGCTACAATGAGACCGTGGCTCTAAGTCCCTTCGTACCTGGGCTTCTTTCCCATTAAGAATGATGGGTAAAAGAGGGGACAAAAGGATGCCATTTTAAGCCAGACAGACATGCATATATGTATAAAGAAGGGTGTTTTCCACCCTCTGCCCATCTCATAGTGGCCACTAGGTTTTTTGTTTCACAGTCCAGGGAGTATGATGAGCCGTGTGTCACCCCACAGTTGTGCATGGGGGAACTCTGTTCATTCCCTCCTGCCAGAGCCTAGGCAGGCAGGCCGGGCCCATGTCCCCAGCCTCTGACTGTGGTCTCTTTCTGTTGGCCTGATTGATGGACAGCTCATGGAGAACGCGGTGTTCACGTTTGAACAGCTGCTCTCCCCACATCTCCAAGGAGAGGCTTCCAAAACAGAGGCTACCATCGAGAAGGTTAAGCTCCGTGTCTTAAAGGTAAGAGCTTTGTCTTCATTTGTGGGGAGCATCTGACAAGACTGTGACCCCTGTTGCTGTTCCTTAGTGGGAAATGCCCTGACCGCCCCTTCACCCCATCCCAGTTTCCAAAGCACAGATGACCATTGTTCCCCGCGGTTTCCCTAGCGTGACTCTCGTACCTCTCCTGCCATCTAGTGGCGTCTTCAGGAACCACATGTGGTCTTCCGCACTAACGCCTTAGAAGTCTTTCACAACCTGACAAATGTGTAGGCTGGCCGCCGCAAACACCGTGACAGATACTGCATAGAATATAACACTAGGTCAGCTGCAGCCTAGCATTCCAAGTACGAGATTAGTAACATTTTAAATAAAACCAAAAACTTAGAGCCAAAGGAACCAGCCCAAGGGAAAGTACACCTGCCATATGAGATGGGTTTAAGGAACTTTAGGTATAAGTCCATGATAAGACTGTCGTGACAATAGGAGCTTGCATGCATTTGGTACTTAAAGCCCTTTAAAAATTCATGTTCCTAAGATTTGTCGTTCCTAAGTTGTCACTCCAAAGATTTACATTTTTTTTAGTTTTTATTATTTATGCGTGTTTGCACTTGTCTATGTGAATGCATGCCACCTGTATGTGGGTTCCCATGGAGGCCAGAAGAGGATTCCCATCCCTGGAGCTGGAGTACAGGCAGTTGTCACTCATCCATTGTGGGTGCTGGGGACAGAATTTGGGTCCTCTAAGGAATAGGAAGCATCCACAGAGACATCTCTTTTGGCCTGTTTGAAGGCTGTTAAGAAACAGACCCCAGAGCTGGACCATTTTCTTTGACTCTCACTGAGTTTATTAGACGCTCCCCCCCCCCCCCCCCCCCCCCCCTGAGGATGGGTCAGCAGGGAAAACACAGCACCGAACTGTTAGGAATTTTTCCTAATGCGACCCCCCCCCCAAAGCAAAAATCCCAATCAAGCCAAATCACAACACCCCCCCCCCGTCACCGCCGCATTCCTTTCAGCTCTGCGTCAGTCCCCTGCCCCTGCGTTCCCTCCCGGCTTCACGCCTCCCACCCCCCGCCTTGNCTGAAGCTGGACTTATTTATTAAAGCTTAGCACAGCCGTGGACCACGAGCTTGGAGCTGGAACTGTGTTTACACCTGGCCCACTTGTTGCTGCCACCTCGGGCTTCCAGAAAACAGTGCTTTAGAACAGAAGATTGAAGTCCTGTAGGGTCTGAGGATGTTCTCTCAGGTCTGAGGGATGTCCCATCGGGTCTAAGGTAGGACCCAGAGTTCCAGGCCTCATCTTGATGCCACTCAGGCAGCAGGATCTCTGGTGCCCAAACTGTTGCGATGAAAAGCAGTGTTGACCATTGAAGCACAAATAACAACACACCAGCAGTGGCACTGAGGGGTAAGGTCAAACCACAGTCACCAGTGCTTAGGCAGACAGGAGAGGAAGGAGGTAGAGGTAGGAAGGTGTCCCTATTGTCAGGTGTTGGGGTTGAAAGGAACCTAGAATACCTTACGGTCAGTGTTGTAGCCAGCCTAGCTAACAGGGCCACGGAAATACACAACCATGAGGGACTCACATACGCTTTGACATGTGCTCTAGAGTTGGGGTTTCCTGGAAACCTTGCAGTCACCCTAAACATCGGATGGGCTGTAAAATAGACCTATGTGATGGGTGTCCAGCTGTTGATGGTTTTGCATTCCTGAACCCAAGCATCCTGGGTCTACCGGCTACATTTCACCATGTCCAGCTTAACTTCCCTTTTATTTAGAGAGGCGACACTTGTAATTGCAAAAACGTTCAAGTGATCCGAAAATCAAATATTTGGAAAAGAGCAATTGTTGTAGAAGGAGACAGAATTCTCACTACTAGCCCACCGGGTAGCTGTAAAAGCCGTACTTACGTGTTTAGTTAGAAGGTGACAACTTACACAGTTCTGCAGACACCAGGTACCCGGGACCTACTCTAATAAGAGGACAGATATACTTTAAGATTTTGCTTTTCGGTGATTTTGGATTTCTGTGCAACAGCCCAAATGGTCACAGATTTTCTGACAATTTGCAAGCATTTTTGACTTGTTTATTGTCTCCTTGTCTTAGTCAGGGTTTCTATTGCCGTGAAGAGACACCATGGCTGTGGCCACTCTTATAAAGGAAAACATTTAATTGGGGGTGGCTTACAGTCCAGAGGTTTAGTCTGTTAAGCATCAAGCATGATGGCGTGCAGGCAGATGTGGTGCTGGAGAAGGAGCAGAGCGCTCTTACATCCTGAGTCACAGGCAACAGGAAGACACCAGCCAATATCGTGAGCATAAACGAGACCTCAAAGCCTGCCTCCACAGTGACACACTTCCTCCAACAAGACCACACCCACTTCACCAAGGCCATACCTCCAAATAGTGCCACTCCCTTTGTGGGGGCATTTTCTTTCAAACCCCCACATTCCTAATCAAATGAACTTGCTGTTACTGTTAAAACCATGAACTTACCAATAAACTATTTGCTACTTTAAAAGAAAAAAAAAAAGAGGTTCCTGCCAGGGGTGGTCCCATGAGTACAGAACAGATTCCACCTCCGGCAAGAACGAGCCTACTGATGTTTGAATCAGGCTCTTGGCCCTGGTGTTTCTACTTCTCCTACCTTCCCCCATGGCCTCTCTACTTGGTGACCTTATGACTTCCAATGTGAGCGCGGGCCTCTCCAGCCATTCTTCTTTTGGCTGAACCATTGTGTTTACATGCCCACAGCAATTCTCCTGAGCGCCTGTGCACAAGGTACTGGCATCCACGCGCAAACCACGCTGGAAATGGGCTGCTCCCAAGAGCCTGCTCTTGTTGACTTTTTTTTTTCTTCCCCTCCCCTCCTTTGGGCTTTTCGAGACAGTGTTTCTCAGTAGCTTTGGGGCCTTGTCCTGTGAGTTCCAGGCTGGCCTCGAACTCACAGAGATCCCCCTGCCTCTGCCTTCCCAGTGCTGGGATAAAAGGCGTGTGTCACCACTAACTGGCTTCTTGCTGACTCTTCAGATTAAATGTGCTCTTTTCCACTTCTGTGCTCTCGAGCCCTGGACTAAGCCAGAGAGTGGTGGGCGAACTCTTTGGTGAGTTTCAGGTGGATGTTTTAGTCCTGGTCAGTCTATTTCTGCTGGAACTGCTCAGCGCTGCTGCGCACTCTCCAGTTTGGGGTGTTCAGTGTGCTCACTGTGTTGATGGAACTTTAAGTCATGTCTTCTCTCCCCTTGTGGACATTATTAAAAGCCACCCACCCTGCTTCCGGGACAGAGCATAACTGATACCCATGACTCCCCTGTGTCTACCCAGCTCAGGGGCAATGAAGCACAAACTCCCTCTCCAGTTTGAGTCACATCTTTAAACAACATATCACTTCTTTGGTTTGATCTTGCCTCAGTTTCCATATTTGTAGAAGGGGAACATAATGACATGGATCATGACTCCACAGCCTAGACACAGTTTATGCAAGAGTTCCAGAAGGAGGTTTCTGAGGCCCTAGACTTATGAGAACCCTCAGAAATTAGTGGGGGCTGAGGAAGGGAGATGACTGGGTGGGCATTTTGTTTTCTTGTTTCAGTGAAAGTTCCAGATTAAAACTGCTCCTTAGCGTGTGTCTCTGTGTTCGCAGCAATACGATTACGACAGCAGCACCATCCGGAAGAAGATCTTCCAGGAAGCACTGATTCAAATCACACTGCCCACCCTGCAGAAGGCACTGGCGTCCACATGCAAACCAGTAAGGAAACGGACACCGTTCCGCTTGATGCTTAAGTTTGAATATTTATTTTGGGCTCCTGCACTGGCAAATACTAGACTACACCAGAGGGCTGGTGAATTCTTTGTTGGTGGTCAAGTAGATGTTTTAGGTTTTGTGGGCGTTTTTTTTTTTTTCTCAGCGCTGCTGTGTAGTGCAACTGCAGCCAGAGACGGTGCACAAATATATAGACAAAGTCTATGTTTCAACACACACACACACACACACACACACACACACACACACACACACACGTGTCATGGACCAGCCTCAGCAAAAATACCTCTTGCCAGGGTAGAGGCATGGGGATTTAGAATACAGTAAAGAATATGAAGACGCAAATGAACATAATGAAGTGGAGAGACATATAGAATAGTATAGGGAGGGAGTTCCAGAGAGTACTGGAATTCACCCCAGCTTAATTTTCAATTGCTTAAAATACCCCTGATCATAAAAGGAAAGAATAAGACAAAAGCTGCATTAACATGATACAAGGAGATAAACAAACCAGTTGAAGATCGCAGGCTACATCCTTTTTGTTTTGTTTTGTTTTTCAAGACAGGGTTTCTCTGTGGCTTTGGAGCCTGTCCTGGAACTAGCTCTTGTAGACCAGGCTGGTCTTGAACTCACAGAGATCTGCCTGCCTCTGCCTCCTGAGTGCTGGGATCAAAGGTGTGCGCCACCACTGCCCTGCACAGGCTACATCCTTAGTTAACCATTCAGTTGCTAGTACAAAACAAGTCATGCTCACATCCTAGACCGAAGCATTCTGTGGGTAAACCACTTCCTAGGTGGAATCCAAAGTTGTCTCCTTAAGGGATCCGTAGACTTTCTTTCTTTTGAGATAGAAACATATCCTTTTCTCTCTTCCTGAAATACAAGGTCTGGCTATTAGCCACACCTGTTGACAGTAACCTTAACCGAGCAGAGCTCTCTGCTCTAAATCTAGGTGGGACCTTTGGAGGTAGAAACAGACAATAACCTTGAAGGACTAGAGGTAAGTTCCAGCTCTCTGACCTTTGGTCAGTGTGGAAATAGGCTCACGTTTTTCGGCCTCCATGCACACACACACATAGCCCAGGATTTCTGACTCCCAAACTACAGGAAATCTCAAAGGCCAATGACAGGACTTGAGCCAAGCAAGGGCTGTGGTGGATTGCCAAAGGAGATGAGATGTTCTCCCATTTTACTGTCAATCTTATTCAGCATGTGCACCAAAAGTTGGCCACTACACCCAGAAAAGATCTTCAGTGTGAGCACAGAGGACTACTTGTTCTCCTACCTTCCGTAACTTTAGTTTACAGAAATCTCTGACATGAACTGTTGTGAGCATGGGGCTGCAGGACAGCCATGACTATGAGGTATGATAGAGCAACAGACAAGAAGTGTCTGGAGCTTCTTCAAGGCTTGTCTGTAAGTTCTGGGCTTCCGGGAAGGCCCCTGTACTTGTTTTGATCAACTTCCATCATTTATGAAATTCATATGATAATATGTATTATGGTAAAAATAAAATCCCGCAGGCCCCCAAGTGGCAGCAGTGGGCAGCGGGTCACGAGACCACGGTGGGCTATGAAGGCAGCCAGTCCCAGGCAGGGAGCCACATGGCGGGTGAGAGACAGAGACCTATTAGGCACAGCATGCAGAGAAAGTGGGTATTTATTTAGTGGGTTATGGAGGGGAAAGGGAGAAGAGCAGAGAGACAGAGAAACAGAGAGAGAAAGGGGGGAGGGGAAGTGGGGAGAAGGGAGAGAGGCAGAAGCTGCCTCTACAAGAGAGAGAGAGAGAGAGAGAGAGAGAGAGAGAGAGAGAGAGAGAGGAGAGAGAGAAGGAAAAGGGAGAGACTCGGGCTGGAAGCTGAAGGAAGATCTGCTTGCCTCAGTGGATGGGGGAGGGAGTGGGTGGGGCTTGTCTCTTCAAGGGACAGAGCAGGCCATTACATTCCCATCTCTCTTTTTTTTTTTTATAATAAAAAGCCTGGAGGTTAGGCATAACAGGTTAAAGAAATTGGGACTGCAGAGTCTCAAGACTGCTTCCTGCTTATTTGTGGGCATCATCTTGGGGGGAACTTGAGAAAGCTGGGTGCTGGTCACATCCTGGCTTAGCTGGTCTCTTTGCTCCTGTCCGGTGTTTGTGGTATGGAACTGTCTGGTGTCTATTATACCTGTTTAAGGTACAAAGTTAAGTTTAGGAAAAAAAAAAAACTTTTTAGGACCAGGGAAGTGAGATGGGTGTATCTGACTTGTTTAAGGTGGATCCTTTAATTCGGCTCCCTGGAACTCACAAGAATTTTTTGGGTTTATGAAAACATAAGTTTTAAACAGCAGCATACTTATATCAGAATGACTGTGACAAATATTTTTGCAAAATAAAAAGTATTTTTAAGATTATAAAAAGCAGCATGAGAGAGAAATTTGATAACTTGTCTTTGTCCTCACATCTTTATAACTTGCAGGTACACACCTTAATAACTTGTATTTTACTGAAATTTGTTTGGTAAGGTTGTCCTTTTAAACTGACAAAACCTCTCAGCTGTCAAACTGCATCAGAGATCTTTGAGAAGGACAAAATTTTACATGAGTTATTGATTGGAAAACGACAGGGAACTTACTTAGTTGGTGTCTAGAGCTACTCCTCAGGGTCCTCCATGGTTGATGAGGGTCATATTTTTCTTTTGCTGTTTAGTGCAGGGCCTGCCAGGCTCCAGAAGATCCTGTGGGCTAAGAAACCTGTAGGAAGACAAGCCTACCTTGACCTGAGCAGCTAGGCTGTCGATTCCAGTGATTCTGTCCACTGTCTAGAGATCTTTAGTTTAGATGAAAGGCAGTTTTGCCCAGAGGTCAGTGCTTAGCAGTTGAAGCAAGTTGCAGATGGATGTTGTTTTGTGCCCATTTGTCTTCTTTGGAGGAAGTAGAGTGCTGCTTCTAGGAGCCAACCAGTCTCTTTTTGTTATGAAAAGTTTTTTTTAATAATTATATATTTAAATGCCATATTCCCCAGATCTCTGAGCAGTTGAGGGCTGTTTACCAGGTACAGATGAGTTATAACTACACTGTAGAATCTGCCTGGAGTGCTGAGTACAAGCTCAACTGTACTGGCTCTCAACTTCGCAGGTAAGATTCATAGTTGTGAAAGGACAGAAAGAAGAAGAAACTGCTTGTAGTAGAAGGTTAACAGCAGAGCTGACAATAGTAGAGAACAGCTTAATATATTTTAAAACAGGATTGGATTAAATATAAAGTATTTTTGTAAAAAACTGAGAAGTACATACCAGTTTAAAACATGAGACTTATTGCTTTGTTAGTCTGGAATGAGATACAATGGGCAGACAATTATAACACTTAACAGTAAACATAGGTGTATTTAAGTTATATGTGCGTGCGTGCATGTGTGCGTGCACACAGTGAACAGGAACTGGACGAAGTGGATGCTCTTGGTAGGTCCTACCAAAGGCATGTCACTGCACAAAACACACACATAACAGAGATAAAAACATAAGTAAACCAGGGGACCAGGCAAGGTATACCTCAGTAAGGGTGGTGGGATTTGGTCACCTGACCTGGCTGTCAGTTAAGATGCCAGTGAGGTCACCTGACCTCAGTCAAAATGGCGATGGTCACATGTTGTATGAAAAGGCCACTTTTTTCCACTTTTTTTTTTTTTTTTGAGCCACAGGAATTTTAAACATAATAGCGAGAGAGACCTAGAGGTGTGATCTGCCCTGTTGCCAAGCTGCCGTGCAACAAGCCACGGCAGGCAGCAAAGGCTGGAATTGAAAACAGCTGCCTCGAGGATCCAACTAATCCGCAGGACCAGTGGTCGTGGTGGCGGCAGGGAGAGTTTGAGGACATGTGGAGCCTGTGGGACACTGGCAGAGCATTTGCAGGCCAGTGGCTGATAGTCTGAGGGTTTATACCACAGCTGAAAACACGCAGACCTGTGAAAACAGCAAACGAACCCCGCAGGGCCTGGAGAAGAGCGTCCTCTCTCTATAGGTAGGGTGTTAAAGCCTGACTCGGATGCCAGAAAGGCTAGAGGCCACTCCAAGAGGTCTCTCACAGCAGGGACCACTTCTGAGAAAAGAGAAAGAAAAATCCGAGGATGCACCATACAGCATGCGCAGCGCTAGCACGGATGGACCACCCTGGGGCGTCTGATCACGTTTTTTAGCTATGGGAAGCAACCAGAGATGAATGCCAGTGAAGGACTCAACCGTAGCCATGAAGGCTGTGGTTGACCGACTGGAAGGGGAAAACCCACCACTGAAGCTGCTGGTGTGCATAGTGGTCGGTGTTTAGGCAGAGCGGTTATAAAGAAACCCTGTTCCCCGTTTCCTCAGCCAGCCTGTGGGCAGCAGGGGATGTGGAGAAAGCGTGGCCAAGTCACAAGCACCAGTGTCATGGTAAAAGTAAAGCGCTGTTGTTCCCCGAGGGGCACAGTGGCAGAACACAAAGGCCAGTGGGCCCCAAGACCATGGTGGGCCACAAAGGCGGCTGATTCCAAGCAGGGAGCTGTGTAGTGGATGAGAGACAGAGACCTATTAGGCATGCCATGCAGAGAAAGTGGGCATTTATTTAGTGTGTTATGGAGGGGGAAGGGAAAGGGAGAGGAGCAGAGAGTCAGAGACAGAGAAAGAAAGAGAAACAGTGGGGAAGGGGAGACGTGGAGAGAGGCAGAAGCGGCCTCTTCAGGATAGAGATGAAAGAAAGGGACTCAGGCTGGAAGCAGAAGGAAGAACTGCTTGCCTCAGTGGATGGGGCAGGGAGTGGGTGGGGCTTGCCTCTTAAAGGGACAGGATAGATCATTACAATACGTATCTTCTTTTTCTTTTTTCTTTTAATCTCAGCTCTCCTTTGTTTTGACAGTGTCTGGCTATGTAGCCCAGGCGATCCATCAGGCTTAGCACCCTGCCATGCTAAAATTACACCCTCACACCTGGCTTGTATTGTGTGCCCTAAGAATGAGAAATTAGGATGATACATTTGCCATCTGGTTAGGTTCATATCATACACCAGGCAGTGTATGACAGCGTTAAACATTTCTTATCAATCATCAAAATGACCTTGGAGGAGGCGAGAGACTATTCGCACCCTCACAGCGCTAAAGAGGGAAGCTAAGTGGTTGAATAGCAGGCCCAAGGTCGTGAAGCCAGTTATCACCAGCTGAATCCAGTTAGTACTTACCTGTGACACAGCTGGCTCTCCGCAAATGGCATCAATCTCTCCTACACCTATTACTATGACTGCTTCCATGTTCCAAAAAATTACTGAGGAGCCTGGCCATTTTCAAGGCCCATTCTCCCTTGGAGTCAATAAAAAAAAGAGCATCCAAGAATTTTTAAATGGCTTTTTGACAGCTTGGAGACTCTCCAAGCACTGAACATTAAAATCCTTTGTGTGGGTTGTTATACTGTGTAATTTTCTCTGATTGTTTTCCTGTTCTATAAATGCTAGGTTTTTTTTTTCTTCTTCAGATAACCATTGGCATAGTCAGTCTTGTATTTATTCCTGGAGTATTTCTTTGGTGGAAAGGATCTGAGAGAACCAAAGGAGAAAGGAATTGGTCTGTGTGGGGGCCCTGGCCATATGTGATGGATTATGTGATGGATGATAGTAGCCTGAGGGATTACTAATCTACCTCAGAATGTGTCTTCACACAGAGATGCTGCTTAATATGTATTTTCCCTCCCAAGGGAAGTGTGGAGGTGGATCTTACCGCTACCTTCTTCATGAGAGGGGGTGGGAGGAGGCTCCCCTTCTTTCTGGCCCTCTGTTTCTTAACATGAGAGGACTGAAATGTGCCCGATTTATGCCCCTCTTGCAGGTGTTTTGTTTGGTTTTTGCATCTGTATGTGGTGTGTGTGTGTGTGTGTGTGTGTGTGTGATATACATGCGTTTTTGCAAGTGTGGGTGCACATATATTTTCAGGTATGTATGCCTGTGTGTGTATAGGCCAGAGACCTACACAGAATGTCTTCCTCAATCTCACTGAACCTGGAGCTTGCCAATCAGCAAGTCCATGTAGCCAACTTGGCCTAGCAACCCTGTCTCTGCTTCCTCAGCACTGGGTTTACAGGCAGTCCAATGCCCCACCTCCTCCCCCTGCTTTTATGTGGGTGATAGGGACCTAAATATAGGCAAAATGATGCTTTATCCAATGAGCCATTCCCCCCCAGCCACAGATCTTGCCAATTTTAGTTGAGAGATATTGCTTTCAAAAGAGCCTGTGGGCCGGGCGGTGGTGGCGCACACCTTTAATCCCAGCACTCAGGAGGCAGAGGCAGGCGGATCTCTGTGAGTTCGAGGCCTACCTGGTCTACAAGAGCTAGTTCCAGGACAGGAACCAAAGCTACAGAGAAACCCTGTCTCGAAAAATCAAAAAGAAAGAAAAAAAAAAGAGCCTGTGGCCCTGCGTTTTCAGTGATATAGGGCATTGTATCGGTGTCAGAGCCTTTGGGAAGCCCAGGTTTATAGGCAGATATAGTAGAGGATTGTCTGCTCCATAGAAGCCCTTGTTTTCCTAAGTGAGCTTTTCTTAGTTCTTCCAGTAGCAGTTTCCTAGATCTGTGACATTGTACTCTACCCTAGCCGTGCATTAGGATTGCCTATGGTGGCATTTTCCTTTTCTTAACCACCCTCCAAATTTCCATGTCAATATTCCATTTTAGTTGATCCAGAAAATTAAGCATCTGATCCAGTTCAATTGTCTCATCACGGAAGATGTGCATTGTACAATTAGACACATCCCAGAAACATAACGCCTCTGCTCCCTTCCCACTGAATTATTTAACTAGATGAAAATATGTTTTCTATTTATTCATCAAACATACCCCCAAAATGTGTGAAACATGATCCAGGTACGGTGGCATGTACAGTATATGATCCAGGTACGGTGGCATGTACAGTGTATGATCCAGGTACTGTGGCATGTACAGTGTATGATCCAGGTTACTGTCCCTGCTGCCCTGGAGTGCACAGTATAGAGGCAGATGCCAGGTACACAGATGCCATGTGAGAACACTACGGTGGCTGCACAGGGAAGGTAGCAGCATCCCTAGCTGAGCTCGGTCGTTCATTTGGTGCCAGTGGATGAGTGACAGGGGAGTGAGGGACAAGGGGTGCTGAGGCCTGAGCTTGTTCTCCTCGTGTGATAGAAGTAAAGACAGGTTCAGAGTGGCGTCCTGCTTACCCAGGCTCCCATGAGCAGTGTTCCCTGGGCAGTGCCCCTTCCGTCTGTTACAGCTCTAGAGATCACTGACGCTTGTGTCTCCTCAGTCTTCCACCCTTCTTCTCAGGTGGACATAAATGAGCCCTATTGCCTTGCATTGGTGGAACCCTAAAATCCAGGCCCACAGCCACCCCCGTGTCTCAGTGGTGAAAGCTGCCATCAGACTAAAAGGCATCAACTCCCTCTGCCAAGTCCTTGGTTCCCTAAGGGAGCCCCTCTCTTCAGCACTATCAAGTGCCTGGATCACTGAATTCATCTCTGGCATTTATTTATTTATCCATGCTTGGTCTTCATGCTGCTAATAAGGCATTTGGAAGCCTTTGGGAGGCTGGGAAAGTCAAGGGGTTTTGTATCATATCTGAGCTGTCTTGGAATTGGAGACCATCAGTGCCAGGTGAAGAGGAAGACAGAATCCTTGGGTTCTCAACTAGAAAGGGGCTTCTGTGCTAATGATGTTGAACATATATCTACATCTTATTTCTAGGTGTCTACCTAAGATAAAGTGGTTCTTAAGTTGCCCATACAGAATAAAATGTACACACAAATGTACATTAATTAAATGTTCATTAATTAAAAAGTCAGTATCTTAATCATCGTCCTATTGCTGTGACGAGACACCATGACCAAAGCAATTTATAAAGAAAACATGTAATTGGGGGATTGCTTACAGTGTCAGAGGTTTAGTCTGTTGTCACCATGGCAGGGAACATGGCAACATGTAGGCCAGCATGGTGCTGAGGAAGTATTTGAGAGCTACCTCCTTCTCCATAGGCAGAGAGATAGAGAGTCAGAAAAACAGAGACAACGAGACAGACACAGACAGAAAGAGACTGGGCCTGCTGTAGACTTTCAAAACCTCAAAGCCTAACCCCAAGTGTCACACTTCCTCTAAGAAGGCCATACTTCCTATTTCTTATCAAATGGTGCCAATCCTTGGTGATAAAGTATTCAAATATATGACCCTATGGGTATAGGTGGAAGCCACTTGTTTGTTCCCAGCTGCCCAGACCATGAAATAATCACACAGAAACTATATTATTTGCAATACTATCTGGCCAATAGCTTAAGTGTATTTTTGGCTTACTCTTATATCTTAAACCCATTTCCATTAATCTGTGCATCACCACAAGGTCATAGCCTACCAGCAGGCTCCAACACAGTCATCTGTCCCCTGCAGCAACTACATGGCTTCTCGCTGACTCTGCCTACAACTACTCTCTCCTCCTCCATTTGCTTGGAACTCCGGCTTGTCCTATTCTGTTGAAACAGATTTATTCATTGACCAATAAAAGCGATACATAGATAGAAGGACTTCCTACACCATATGGGAGCCATTCTTATCCAAATCACAACAATCAATATCAAATGAGAATGGATGAACAATTCCAACTTATCTATATAGTGAATGATGTTTATTAATAAAGAGGAATGAGCTGCTGACCCATGTAGCAAAATAGAAAAATTTTTAAAAGCAAACACAAGCCAATACATGGTTTTGTTTACATGCAAAACTCAAACCAAAACTCAACAGATGTCAGATTGTGCTTTATCTCTTGGAGGGGTGTGGGCTGGAAGAGGACCTGGGTTATGGTCACATGAATATATTTATAGTTAAAGTCATCTGGCTACACTTTTAAATTCTACATTTTACTGCATGTAACTTTTACTTTGGTAAAGTACTGTTTGCATCAGATAAAAAAATGAAGATGGAAACTTTGGTTATTATAAAGAAAAAGAGGATGTGGTACCTACGTAATTCTGTGGTAGTTCTAATTTTAGATTTTCCAAGAAGGTCTAAACTAATGTAAACAATGCCTTGAGACAACTGAAAACACACACACATACACACACACACAACCCTGCTATTTTCCCATTTAAAGTACAAAGGATCTATTCCCTGTGCACAGAAAAGGATGGGGATGATCAGTGACTGAGTGTCTCCTTACCACAGGTAACAGTGCAAAGTGCTTAGCACATAGGCCACAGGCAAAGAGAAGACATTGGCTGCATTGTTATCTCAGCATCTTTAACCATCAGGACCAGTTGCTGTCCCCCTGGCTCTTCTACAAGGGGGTGTTAAGTGGGAGTCAACATTTCCTTGTCTCTTGAAAATAAGCATCTTGTATTTTTCTGTTATCAGTATTAGACACTGATTATAAAAATAATGGTTTTCTTTTTCTTTCTTTTCATCTGTGATCATAATGCATTTTAGCTATTTTCACACCATCACCCTCCCTTGTCCCCACTCTTCTCTCCTGCCAATCTTCTTTCCAAACAGTCTTCCTTCTGCTCTCATGTCTTTTTTTAGGAGTTTTCCTAAATTTGGATTCTGTATATGAGAGAAAATAGGTGATACTTGTCTTTATGGGTCTGGAAATTTCACTTATCTCCATTTTCCTGCATATGACATACTTCCATTTATTGTGTATCTACCACATTTCCTGTAGACGGAGATTGCGCTTTAATTTCCCAGCTTCCCAGACCCAAATAATCATATAACAACTATATTAATTACAACAGTTTTGCCAATGACTCAGATGTATAAGTTAGCTCTTATATCTAAAATTAACTCATTTCTATTATTCTGTATTTTACCACAAAGCTTGTGGTTTGTTACCTCTTGCTTCTTGGGCAGCTACATGGCATCTGCCTCCTAAAGCAGCTATGTGGTTTCTCCCTGACTCTACCTACTCTCTCTATATATTTCTGTTTGGATTTCCTACCTGGCTTAATTCTGCCCTGCCATAGGCTGAAGTAGCTTCTCTATTAGCCATTAAAACATATTCGTAGTATATAGAGGGGAATTCTACATCACCTCCCCTTTTTTGTCTAAATATAAAGGAAGGTTTTAGTTTTAACATCATATCTAATTTATCTTCTATTATAACTAAGGAAAACTATAACTATCTGTTGTCAACTCTTTTTTTATTTCATTTTATTTATTTATTTATTTATTATGTATACAATATTCCGTCTGCGTGTATGACCGCAGGCCAGAAGAGGTCACCAGACCCTGTCACAGATGGTTGTGAGCCACCACGTGGCCGCCGGGAATTGAACTCAGGACCTTTGGAAGAGCAGGCAATGCTCTTAACCTCTGAGCCATCCCTCCAGCCCCCCTGTTGTCAACTCTTCAAAGACTCCAGAGGGATATATTACCTAATTAAACAGGAAGTGCACTGTTAGCAACTTTTAAAGTTTTAGAATTGACAGAGATATCTTGCTGCCTGAACAGTCACTCAAACTTCTTCTGTAACATTGGGATATCCATCTTCAGCCTACAGGCCCATAATATCCAGCAGACTTTTCAATGAAGCAGGAGATTTGATGATCTGTTCTGCCTTGTATTGGCAAAATTCATCAGTTGCTTTCTTCTGTGTCCTGCAGAATGTCTGGCAATTTCTTCTGTGAAGCAGGAATCCTAAAGTACCATCCCACCTTTTTCAGTCTGGCAAAGTTCACTGGTCCTTTTCCTGTGGGTCCTTCATGTCCAGTTTACACAACATACTGTCAAGCAGTCTAAGAAATAGCAGTTTCTTGCCAAATGGCTAATCTTGCCACAATGACAGCAAACTCCATAAGGAATTTCTTCAATGCCCATTATCTCTGAAGTAAATTGGTGCTCTCAGGAACAGATGTATCTCATCGTTGAGAAAAGTCTAAGTTCTTAAAACATTTTAAATGCTGTATTCTGTAGGTCTTTGAAAGGTTTGAAGAATACCATCTGAAATATATTCCTGTATATTTGGAAAACCTAACTAACATGGCTATGGTTTGACTATTATATATGACTATCTATTAATCCATATTTCTTAATTATATATTATATTTTAAATAATTTGTACAAATACAACACCTTAAATAAGAGCAGAAATACATATACACAGTGTAACAAAATCAACCTTAAATTTGCATCAATAGACTAAGATTCATACCAATGCAATTTATCTCTATATCATATCCCCCTATAAATGAAAACAAACATTTATAAACAATCATTTGGGGAATCTGTGTGTTGTTTTCTCCAAACTGCTTCTTGCTGTTTGTTGGGCAAAGTATTTTTAGGTTTCATGAAGACCTTTTAGGGAGTTCTTGTTTCATCAAACCACATTATTCTGGAAGGAATCCATACGTTCCCATCTTCTGTGGAAACAAGAGCAGAACCTCTTATCCAAAGTAACATATTATTAGGCTCAAATTTTGAAGTCAAGATACTTTTTAAATGTATATGTTGGTTTAACTTAGCAGCCCTCAAAATCAAATGTCTCCCGGCAGTCAAAAAAATTCAAAGAAAGCACAATAAAATGCATAATCCAGACTCTCTGTTTATATTCCATCTTTCCATGGCTTACTTTTTTTACTCTATTACCTTTTTTTGGGGGGGGGGTTTGAGACAGGGTTTTTCTGTGGTTTTGGAGCCTGTCCTGGAACTAGCTCTTGTAGACCAGGCTGGTCTCGAACTCACAGAGATCTGCCTGCCTCTGCCTCCCGAGTGCTGGGATTAAAGGCGTGTGCCACCACTGCCCAGCACTCTATTACCTTTTAATATTTATTTTTTTTATCTTTACTCCTTTAATCTATGACTTTTTGTACTCTTTCTTCTTTCTCATAAGCCCATGTACATTTATCCAACACTGTGACCCATTCAGAGTTCTTTTTTTTTTTTTTTTCCAAATCTGTCATATTATGTATTTGTAATCCTTTCTGATCAGGAGAATTTTTTTTAATGCTAAGCAGTCGTGGCTCAGACTAATGCTGAAGCTTTGCCTGTTGGCTCTACCCTGTCCAACATAGTGGAGGTATATTCACTGCCTCTGCAAGCCATGCTCACTGTCCCAGCTCCAGGGACACAGTGGGTCTATGTCACATTTAGCAACTTGTAGCACTCTGCTCACAAACTCCATTTAAATGCTCTATAGTGGGACTTCCTGAAAGAGCCAGAGCCAGTCATATTGCCAGTATGGACCAGGAAGCTGTCTCTTAAAGAAGAAGCTGCACCTCTGCTTGTGGCTAGCAAACAGAGTCAGTCTGGGGGATGGGGAGGGGGTGGAAAATGCTGCTACCAAGAAGCTGTGCTTGGCTCCTGTTTTTGTGGGTATAGAAGCCCTCTTTTTTTTTTTTTTAAGGATTTTTACATCTTATATGGATCCATGCCCCAGATGGTGGGCACCATTTTGTAGATGGAGACTGCACTTTAGTTTCCCAGCCACCCAGACCCAAATAATCACGAAAAACTATATTAATTACAACACTGTTTGGCCAAGGACTCGGGCTCTTATGTCTTAAATTAACCTATTTCTATTATTTTATATTTTACCACAAGACTCGTAGCTTGTTACCTCTTGCTTCTTGGGCAGCTACATGGTTTCTCCCTGACTCTGCCTACTCTCTCTCTATATTTCTGTTCAGATTTCCCACCTGACTTTAATCTTCTCTGCCATAGGCAGAAGCAGATTCTTTATTAACCAATGGAAATAAAGCATACTTACAGCATACAGAGGGGAACCCCATATCAATTTTCTTTATTCATTCATGTGTTGATGGGCGTGTAGGTGGGTTCCATATCTTGGAGTGGTAGCTGGATTACACGGTAGGTCTAATTTTAGTTTTCCCAGGAAGTCCATTCTAATGTAAATAATGCTTCACCGAGCTCCCATACCTACCAGCCATGTGTGAGGTTCCCTTTTTCTCCACACCCTCACCAGCATTTGACCTTTTTTTGCCATTCTGATAGCGTGAAATGGAATTTCACTGTGACTTGGCGTTGTACTCCTCTGATATTAGTATCTTTTCTTCGTCATCCTTTTATCTCTCACTCTCCAGGAGCTTCAGAAATACGAGCAGTTCATCTTCGCAGATCATACCAATATGATCCATGTTGAGAACGTCTATGAAGAGATTTTGTATCAGATCCTCCTTGACGAAACCCTGAAAGGTAAGGATGACTTGTCCTGCCCTGGAGGGGATGCTCAATGGGAAACACTCCTGAAATAACTCAGGGAGGCTGTAAGGTGAAAATGAGGAAGAGCTGCAGCTGAGTCTGATGCACAGGGGGACAGCGAGGACAGGCAGACAGAAAGGACCAACCTCAACTGTGCGTCCTCGAGGTGTGCACCATGTGCCCATGACAGTCCCCTTTCAATGCAAGCGTGAATTCTGCAAGTTCAGGCTTTATCACTGAAGAAGAAAGAAATCAGGGCTTAGTGGGACTGAACTGAGGGTCCGTCCTGATCTGTCTTTGCCACTCTGTGTCAGAACAGCAAAAGACTTTCACAGCTGAACAGAGGTGACTCCAGCATCAGGGCCCAACAATTGCTCTCTCAGCACATTCCTCCCCTCCACTCAGCCGGAGACACAGGACAGTGGCTCAGCACTCCGAGAGCCTCTTTAGGAGGCTGGCATCCGCTGCGCTGGGTAATGGGACCCGGTCTAGGTTACAATGTGAATAGCTATACAATGAAAATACTTTGGAAGAGACTGCCATCTGTCTGTGGGAGTGAAACTTATTTAGTGTTCATTACTAAAATACCTCCTCCAACAAGAGAACTAGGCTAGCACAAGCCTCAGGTCACAGTAGCTAATCACAGGGAGTCCCAGATGAGGAAGGCAAAGGTGTTGACATGGCGTCTGCACAAAGGTCATGAACAGCCTGCCGCAGACATGTCTCAGTAAGCTGGAAGGAGATTCCTCTCCTCCACAATCTCTCCTCTGCCTGAAACCTGCTGTGAGATGCCATCTGTCAGAGTGAACACAAATGCCAGCTGCTGAAAAAACATGCTCACTGCCCTTAGCCATTCTGTCTCTGCCAGATACTACGACCCTGCACAGAGGTCTGTGGGCAAATGGTCAGCCACTATTGTTACTGTTGTTACTTTCTTGGTTCATCTCCATGTCTTTGAGACTGAGATAGGTGCATATAAATGCTCATCTTTAACACTCCAGGCCAAACAGGCTCTCTCAGCTGTACACTTAGCACTGAACACCCACTATATAATCAGACAAAACAAGGAAGTGGAAAGTCTGCCCCTGTCATAGTGGAGTTCCAAACCCATCTTAGCAGCTGGTGACACCCATGTAAACGGTGCTCTTATATAGACCTTGAGCTGGTGACACCCATGTAAATGGTGCTCTTATATATAGACCTTGAGCTGGTGACACCCATGTAAATGGTGCTCTTATATATAGACCTTGAGCCCTTAGAAAGCCAAGGCTCTATTCTATTCTCCTGAATTAATGCTGGCCTCAGATGAGGGACCTAGCAAGGGTTTCTTGATTGAAGAAATTTGTGAATGAATGCTACCAAGATTCGGAGTCTGGGAAGTTTGCAGGTTTTGATCATCAGGAAAGGCTACCTGGAAGAGGTTGGTTTGCTCTTAATAAAAACTCAGAGTCAGATATTAAGGGGTAAAAGCTCAGAGATCAGAGAAGCAAGGCAGCCAGCCACTAGAGAGACCTTTTACCTCCACTAATGCTCACACCGAAGACTGCCTAGACTGCACTGTACAGACTCCACACTCCAGTGAGTTCCTCTCTCTTCCCCTTTATAGTCCTCTCTCCACCCAGCCATATTGCTCTTGTCTCTACCTCCCTCGTGCTGAGATTAAAGGCGTGTGACTCCCAAACACTGGGATTAAAGATGTGAAGCCACCACTGCCTGGCCTCTAGTGACTTAGCTCTGCACTCTGATCTTCAGGCAAGCTTTATTTGTTAAAACGCAAACAAAACATTACTACAGGTTTGTCCTAAGCTGGGTCTTGAAGCTGAGAATTTGGAGAGTCAGGGGAGCTGGCAGGAATGATTGATTTCCGGGTAAAATCAGAACATCTGGGTTAGCTTGGCAGAGTGTTAATGCCGTGTCTTGCTCTTTGGTCTCTTCCAGTGATAACAGAGGCGGCTATCTTGAAGAAGCACAATTTATTTGAAGACAACATGGCCTTGCCCAGTGAAAGTGTATCTAGCCTGACAGATCTCAAAACCTCCATGGGGTCAAACCAGGCCAGTCCAGCCAGAAGAGTGTCTGCCGTTCCCCCAGGAGCTCCAGACAGTGAAGTGTTCCAGGAGCCAGAGGAAAAGAAGCAGCAGCCTGCGGTGCCTGACTCACTAGCTGGAGAAGAAAGTACTCCCATCCCTGAGTCCAGTTCTTCAGGTGGGGATGGGCAGGAGACTGTGTCCAGTGTGGTGAGCTCTGCGGGGAGTGCTCTCACTGTGGAGGATACAGCAGGACCCCTCAGCTCACACGCGCCGGAGGCAGAAGGTGGGGAGACCCTTAGAGATGAAGAGCCAACCTGTGAAAGGCCAGAGTCCATCACCACTCCAGGGTCCTTAAAGGAGCTGAAAGAGTTGTTGACTGTGACTGTGTCCGTGGAGTCTGCCCCCGTGATGGAAAATGATACTCTCGAGGGGACACTTGTTCCCCCAGAAAATGAAAAAGAAGACAGCCAGACAGCTGCCATGCAGCAGGACAACCGTGAAGAAAGGGAAGTCCGAGAGAAGGAAGCCCATCCTACTCCTTTGGAAGTTGAAGTTCCTGGAATGGACTCGGGGACATTGCCAGAGGCCAGCATCCCTACCTCTCAGTCCACTGATGGGGGGCTCCCTGAGGACACCAGTTGTCTGGGTCCCTTAGGGGAGCCGCCTGAGGCTCCAGAGCCCACTGAGAAGGTGCTGCCTGCCATGGTTTCCACGCAGGAGACCACCCATGCA
The DNA here is from genome assembly GCF_014885135.2 of Alexandromys fortis. Taxonomy (NCBI): domain Eukaryota; kingdom Metazoa; phylum Chordata; class Mammalia; order Rodentia; family Cricetidae; genus Alexandromys; species Alexandromys fortis. The sequence continues at coordinate 18,520 of NW_026068018.1, read as the reverse complement.
GGAGGCGAGGCCGTGCATGCCGCCACAGTCACGCTGCAAGAAGATGCCGCGTTAAGTTCTAATCCCGTCTGTTCTGTGGAGAGGAATGAGGTCTCTGGGGATCAAGAAGTGCTGGGAGGGAACGGTAGCCCTGCCCTTGCTGTGGATACAGAACCAGCCAGTGCTGCCCAGGTACATAGCTGCCAGTGGGTGGTAGAGGATGCTCCAGGCAGCGGCAGCCCAGATGTGAGTAATTACGAAGTGAGCTCCCCGGAACAACCTTCAGAGGCATGCTAGGAAACAACTTGACTGTAGGTTCCCCTTTAAAACTGCCAGTCAAAGGGTTTTAGTTACAGGTATCCATCCATAGGGGATTGCATGTGGGTTGCTAAAAATCATGAACTATTTCCTTAATTCGAATGATAAATCCGGAGGAAATGTAAACAGGGTGTGAACACCGAGGCCAACTCTGGGGAGCTGAATTGCTCCCTGTAAATCATTGCTTTTAGCATCTTAGTAGAAATGATGAGAGAATTGGAGTATTGGGGTGCAGCGCAGTTAAAGGGGCTCCAGAGAAGGAGCACTACTGCGGCAGAGACTAAAAGAGCAGGACCTGGCACCTCCATATTCTCTTCACTGAAATGTGCCACAAATTTGGGACCGCACTCTGAGGAATTTTCAGCAAGAGTGCAAAGGTCTACCCTGACTCCAGCTTTGCCACCTGCTCTGTCAGCTTCACTGCCTCTTAGGTGGCGTTTGTCCCTTACCAGGTCACAAGAAAGAGGAAGTCGTGACCACCAGCCACCCCTGTCCTGTGAAATGCCCAGTCAGCCATGGCTGGTAGATCTCAGGCGATGCAGAGCAAAATTCCAAGGTGGAGGGGTCTGCGGAACGATCGAGAAGCCCTGTTCCTAATCCTGCCATCAATTCCTGGTTGGTTAATTTTGTTGACTTACATGAATTAATAATCATCTTTTAAGCAAAATCAGATGGGGCCAGAGATTTCACCGGCACGACCAGCCTTAGGTTGTGCAAAGTGCGTGGCTAAATTTTCTAACTCAAAACCTACCGGTTCCACAGACATTATTTGAGCAGCTAGTGCATGCTCTGTTAGGCAGAGTAATAAACAAAAGATTAGGTGTTTTGCTTCCTATAAATTAAAGGGCTCATGAGAATTTAGTCTAGAAAAAAGAGGGTTTTTTTTTTCAATTTTTAAGTTTCAAACCATGAGCGCCTTCACTCTTTCCGTTTATACAGTCCTGGTTTATTTTCAGAAGGGAACAAACAAGTGAATGTATGAATGAGCAAAGGAATGAATGAAATCACTCAAGTTTATGTCATTGCCAAAGACAGCACCAAAGGTAGACATTGCTTGCTCGTTCAGCAGATGAATTTCTTAGGTACCCTATCAGGTACCAAGCCTGGGCATACCGTAATGAAAAGAAAGACCACTGTTCTTTCTGAAGGAAATGGAAAAGAATTCTCCTTTAAAGTAGAGTACAGCCTGGAACTGTTGGTATAAGGGATGAGCGGACTCAGCTGCCATGGGGTGTACTTCCTGTGTCTCAGAGAATTCTCAGCTGGTTCCCTGAAAGCTGCAGCCCCAGGTAGCGGGCCGGAAGCTCCTTTCACTTGTTAGCATCAGCGCCTCACACTCGGTCTTTGGAGTTTGCTTTCAGTCACGGCCTTCAAGCATCTCCTTCAGAGACATCATCCCACACTTCAGCCATTCGAGCAGGAAGTTAGCTACTGACCTCCCCCCGCTCCTCCAACCTCTTCCACAAAGCATTTCTGGGATTTCCAAGTCATAAAGGATGAGTAATAATCAATCACCTCAGTGTGGTCTCATATTGAATCATTTCACCTTCTCATAGAACGTCTGCACTCGGTGTCCATGAGGTAGCTCACCATTAAGGAAGGAAGCTACGGCCAATCTCCCGTGGTCCCTGTTTACCTTCTACCTGGCCTTCAGCATGCTGGACCAAAACTGTGTTTCCTTCCTGTCTTTTCCACAGCCTCCTTTCTTCAAGGACTGAGATTACAGATTAGTCATCATTTGTTCTTTCTGCTGGAAACTCACAGCCTTGAGTGATGGCTTCCTGCATGCCAAGTAACTCTAGCATCCCAGGGCCTAGCACATGGACTGACGAGTTTCACACTGCTCCGGAAATGTGGGAACTGAACACCTGGCACAGCCCTGTGCAGGGGCTATTTGGGGCTTGCTTTTAGCCAGGGAGAGGTTTTTCATTAACTTTCTGACCTTGTTGAATCTTCCCATAAATAAAGTACAATGCTAAAGGGGCAGATGGCCAAATGGCCGGCAGCACTGCCCAGCAAGGCAGAGGAGCCAAGAAAACAGTGTCTAACCGCACAAACACTGCCCTTCTTTCTCGGGGAGCCGTGGCTATCACGGAGTCCCAGCTCATGCCAGCCCCATCCAGAACCCCTCGTCTTCCCCACTTTTGCTCACCCCATGAGAAGCTAAGTGTAATCGAGAGTTCATGCTACTGGGTGAGAGCTGGGGCCCATCAGGAAGGCCAGAGAGGAATAGGCACTAAGGGGCAAGACATCGTAGAGAACACCAAGAACCCTTCCGTACATGTTTCACACCGCCAAGGTCTCCAGGATAGGCAAGGCAGCTGGTCCAATGGGAGATGGGTGCGGAACCTGCAGTACATCCAAGTAGTCTATGTGGGTGGTGACATGTCGGAAGCTTCTCTCGCTTTCATATTTGTGTGTGTCCTGGTGCCTCCATGGGGGGCAGGTGCTGGTGATCGGAACAGGCAAATCTCTGCCTTGGTCAAAGTTGTTACAAACTCCTGGTCCTTGGCCAAGACTCCAGTTTAAACCAGTTATTCTACTACTGACCTTTCACAAAGAAGATTTTTCTTGAAAAAAAAAAAAAAAAGACTTGTCATTTTGTCCTGTGTGACTTGGCACAGTGTATGGAATTATGCATTAACCACACGCGCGCGCGCACACACACACACACACACACACACGAGTGCATGCACACAAACACACAAACTTTCTGGTTGTCATTTTCAAAGAGGTTGGGCTGGAGAATAGCAGGCCATCAGGTTTGATCTTCTGTAGATTTTATTAGACGGATCCTCACGTTTGCCCGTGTAACTCTTCAGATTAAAGCCAATGACTTCAGAGGGTTTCACACTCCTCCCAGACAAAAGGAATTTTTAACTTGTTATTTTTGTAAAGTGTGACCTGAGGGTATGGTTTCAGATAGAGTGCTGGCCTAGCAGGCTGGAGGTCCTACTTTAACCCAAGGTTGGGAATAAAAGTTATGTGACAAGTGCTAAGTCGTCATTAGTCATTTTAATATGGCAGAAGGAATGACATTATTGACTCAGAGTCTTAAACCATAAGAGTTTCACCATGCGAGAAATGCTGGTGCCACGAGCCTTCTTTACCATGAACACACATGACCAGGGATTTGCTTTCTCAAGTCTGGGACTTGGTGAAAAAGAATTCTACACTGTGGTTTTATTTTTGCATTCATTATATAAAGCTAGTAACCTGAAAACACTTTGTAACCATGTATTTACTCTGCCAAGTGCCTGTATTCCAATAAAACATCCATCCCTGAAGGGCCGTCCAGATGCCTTTTATTTGGGATGGGGCTGGCTTCGTCTTTTAAGCAAAAGCCGTACTGGAGCTGCAAGGAACAGTCCTTAGGAATGAAAAGGAAAAAAACAAAAAAAAAAAAAAAAAAAAAAAAAAAGCCGGGCAGTAGTGGTACAAGTCTTTAGTCCTAGCACTTGGGGGCAGGGTAGAGGCAGGAGGATCTCTGTGAGTTTGAGGCCAGCCTGGTCTACAGAGCAAGTTCCAGGACAGCTACCGCTGTTACAAAGAGAAACCTCATCTTGAAAAGCAAGCAAACAAGAAGAAATGGAAAGGTGAGTCACCCTTGCTGACTTCGGAGACTTCCCTGTTGTCAGGGAGAAATCTGCTGGGCACCACGTAATGTCCACTGAAATTCTGCTCTGATGACACACAAGCTTATTGTTCAGGGCACTGGATTGCATCCACAATCCAGCAGTGGGCAGCAACTCTTGATGTAGTTGAACGGCTGTTCAAACTTAAGTATATTTTCAGTGGGCGAGACTGAGTAAACCATTTCTTCTTCTGCAACTACAAATAAGATCGTGTTTACTTACCAGCATTTGCAGTTGCTCATCTATCTGTGAATCGCTCGTCCACAGAACAGTTGCTGTGCGTCTCTTCGAGGCCGACACCCAAGCGAATGGTAGGAAGCTAGTAGTGGCTGCGGCGGGCAGGACCCTTGTTATTACCAAACTCAAATTCTCAGGAGGGAGCTTGCCAGGGAGAACCTAGAGCTCGCATTGGTTTCCACTAATAACATGACCGCGCAGTAGCGATATCAAGTCCAGGAGGGATGGGAGGCACTCAAAATGGTTGACACTTCCTCACTCCTTCCCTCTGCTCGCCTAGCAAGCTTCCGGGATGTAAAGGTCGTCTAGAATGACCTCTCCTGAGTTTTTTATTTAGAGACATTCATTATATGGGAGTTGGGGGGTGGGAGTGTTTGATTTAAAACTCTGCTCACAGGTCCTTCTTAGATGACATGGTTATTGGCTGTAGTGACCTAGGGAGGACACATGGAGGTCTTGGGAGCAGTCCCTTGGACCTGCCTCTGCTTGAACAGCTCAGAATCTTTGCCACATTCTTCACCTAGCAAAAGCAGCTGATTCTCCTTCCTCCAGCTGGCCAGGAAGAATCAGGACCAGTCAGGATATACCCTCCACTCTGTTCCCATAGCACCCAGCAGATGAACTTTGACCTTAATTTACTGACCCACCTCTGGTTATCCTAGTTCACTCCACTGTGGACATCTACTTTCTTGATGCCTTTGGGGAAGGGACCCTTCATTATTTAATTCTTGTGTCTCTAGTGGAGCAGCATCCTTGCACACAACAAAATTCTTGATATGTATCGAATGAATAAATTGATAGACACCCTCCATCCCAGCTGGAGACAAAAGCAGATAGGGTGGATGCTGTTCCTTCAGCACAGGGCCTGGGATGCTACAACTACTCATGCATCCTCAGCTTTCTGAGATACATCTGCTGTAATAATGAAACTTGACCATGTACTTTGCATACTCACGTCTCTGGGAGAGTGCTGAAAAAACACGCCATTAAAAAACAACCACTCTAAGGACTATAAGCCCAGTTTTCAGTATAGTAGGCAGCCACCACTAGATTTTCCTAAGGTCTCTTTGATGTAAACTATCCAAAAAGGTTAAGAAGTTCCCTTGCAGGGCAATCTGGTGTGCACATCACGAGCAGGTGACTACGGACAGCATTGCCATTAGGCCAGCTCTCCTCTTAGGTTGGGCAAGGGAAGAAGATGCAGTTACTACTCTGCAGAGACTTAGAGGGAAAATCTTCCCAGGATTCCCTAACCCAACCATTACCTAAGCTTTTTCTAGGAAGCTGGCGTCTTTCTCTAGACCTTCAGCATACTCAGCTGGGTCCCCACTCTGTCTGTGGGAAGGGAGTATGTTAGTACTGCTTTTTAAATCCCTTAAGAAAGATGCAAATGAGATTTTTGCGTGAAGCCTGGTGGCATCCCAAATATTGGGAGGCTGGGACAGGGAGACTGTCCAAGCTCAGGGGTTGGAGAACAACGTCAACAACACGGTGAGACCTCCATCTTAAAAGAAAAAAATTAAAAAGAAAACAATTGGCCATGGTGGCTTATGCTTGTAATCCCAGCACCTGATAGATGGAGACAGGAGGGTCAAAAGTTCAAGGTCATCCTCAGCTACTTATAGAGGTCTACACCAGCTTGAGACACAAGAAACCCTGTCTATACAAAAAAAAAAAGATTTTTAAAATAAATACGTAATAAAATAAAAAGATACTTTGCTTGATTAAGGTTTAAGGTATTATAAAGATGTATTTATTTTTATTTTTTAGTGTGTGTGGGTATTTTGCTTGCATGTATACATGTGCACTGTATGCATGCCTGGTGCAGACGGAGGCCGTGAGAGGTTCTGGATTCCCAGAACTGGAATTAGGGGACAGCTATTAGCTGCTGTGTGGGGCACTGGATGGAAACTAAACCTGGGTCCTCTATAAGAGCAAGAATGGCTCTGAACCACTAAGTCATCTCTTTGGCTATCCAAAACATTTTAAAAAATAAGAAGTTCCCCTGTGTAACTAAGCAACAAAATTCACATTGCTTATGTACTGTGAGGTTACTCACAAGACAGGAGTCATGGCCAACATGTTTATCCTCTCAAGATGAGGGATGGACAAACATTTTATAATTTCAGAGTTGACATATTTTTCTACAGCAACTAATCATAGTCTTTTGAAAAGACTGCCATCCATGAGGGTAACTTTAAATATGGACCCACTTTTTTTTTTTGAGACAGGTTTCTCTCTAGTTTTGGAACCCTGTCCTGGAACTAGCTCTTGTAGACCAGGCTGGCCTCGAACTCACAGAGATCCGCCAGTCTCTGCCTCCCGAGTGCTGAGATTAAAGGCGTGCGCCACCACCGCCTGGCTGGACCCACTCTTAAAGAGAGCTCCTTTCCTCTCTCTAGAGCAGTAGTTCTCAGCCTTCCTAATGCTGAGACCCCTTAATGCAGTTTCTCGTGTTGTGGTGCCCCCAATCATAAGATCATTTCGTTGCTACTTTGTAACTAATTTTGCCACTGTTATGAATTGTAATTTAAATATCTGATATGCAGGCTATCTGGCTTGCAACCCGCAAAGGGTCTCCTATCAACTTGAGAACCACTGCTCTAAATTAAAGCAACTTCTTTGTCCCAGAAAGTTAGTTAGAAACCTCAGTCTCCTGCCACCCAACAGATCTTACAATGTTTATCTCACACGGACATCATTCTTTATTCTTTGTAATCCTATTTACTGATCTGCAGATATTCATGACCACCCCCTTGCCCATCAGTGTGAGCCCCAGATCCTTCATCCATTGCCCATCCCCTTCCCCCGCCAGTGGGAGCCCCAGGTCTTCAAAGCTCTCAGGCAGATGCTGCCTTTCCTCACTGTTTACAACTTGGTTTTAAGCCCTATACAATTTCACTTTTTCTGTGGTGCTAGGGCCTTGTGTATGCTAGGCCAACACTCACCATGGAGCTACATACCTAGCCCTAATTCCACATGTGGAACATGTTAGAGAACCAGCAATGTTCTTCCCTTTCCATAGGAGGGAGCAAGACTCAGGCTGCTCCTAACACCTTCAAGCTTCCGGTCTGTACATTTCTCTCAGCTGTTACTGCTGACAACGCTGGCTTCTGTACTACCAAGGAAATTTTGATGATGTCCTGTGTGCTTTGACTCATAACCATAGGGACAGTTTTTCATAGAGGCCTAGTGACAAACAGTGGGCCACACACTCACAGGCATGGGTTCATCCTGTGGACCCACACATGGTGCCTGCATTTCCCTTCGAAGGCTTTCCTGCTGTGTGGTCACCTGCCAGGGATGGGAAATGCACTGGCTCCACAGGAGCACATCCTATTTCCAGACAACTAGAGGGGAGCGCGAAGATGTTCTCTCCTTCGCCTCTCGAACCAGCCACAGCCCTAACTTCTACTTATGGGCCCCTCAGCGTCCATCAGGTCTGGACCCACCACTCCACACCTTACTTTATGGCTTTCCAACATCTCCAAATGGCTGGACCCCTAACTCTCCCCTTTCCTTCCCCTCTCCTCTCTTCCCCTCTCCTCCATTTCTCTCCCCTGCCTCCTTCCCTTCCTCTTCCCTCTCTTTCCATGGATTTGAAAGGATCTTTCCCCTTCCCCTCCCCTCTTTCCTAGTTAAGTGAATTCCTTTGGTTTTCCTCAAAACAGCCCAACCTCTCTAGTGCCCTCTGCATCCTGGGCTAAGTCCTTTGCCCTGGAGCCGCAGCTCCCTGCCACCTGGCTCCCTCCATGGCACAGGAATGCAGGGAACAAAGAATGCCCCTCCTTTCCTCTTCCTTCTTGCTGTAGCTTTTGTTTCCAAACATTATGGGAAGATAATCCAGATAAAAATGATAAAAACTATAAAATTATAAGAATAAACATTTATATTTATATTTCCAAAGTTATCATTTTTGACTCCAAAGTAAGGAAAAAATTTTTGCTTGTCAGCCCTCTGCTTATTTCTAAACAAGTGGAACTCACCCAACATATTGACATTTCTTTACTACTTCTACCACTACTAGTGTGTGTGTGTGTGTGTGTGTGTGTGTGTGTGTGATTATGTGTACAGGTACATGCACATGTAAACACATGAGTGTGGAGACCAGAAGACAATCTCAACTTTTGTTCCTCAGAAACCTATTATTAATACATGGTCTCTGTAATGGTTTAGATAAAACACTGAGACGCAGTTCCTTGGGGGCGGCAGTGGGGTCCCACCGCCTGATGCCTCTGTGGGTCCCAGGTGGGTAGGAGGCAGCGGGTGAGAGACCTCAGTGGATCGGTGGGGCAGATGGCCCCACGAGGAGCTGGGACAGGTTAAAGATGGATAGACACCATGCAGAGAGAGTGGGTATAGTTTATTGGGTGAGTTAAGGAAGGGAACGGGGAGGAGGAAAGAAAGGGGGAGAGCAGAAGTTACCTCCCCTGGAAGGAGAGGGTTTGGGAGAGGGCGGGGCTTGTCTCTCAAAGGGACAGGGTACACAGGTGACAGACCAGGCCAGCAGATCATAACAGTCTCTCATTGGCCTGGAGCTTGCCCATTGGGCTAGGTAGGCTAGCCAGGAAGCCCTTTGATACCAAGGGTTGGGATTGTGAGCCTGCGCCAACACCTGGCTTTTTTCTATAGGTTCTAGGAGTTCTCAGGTCTCATGCTTACAAGGCAAACACTTTATTGAGCTTTGAGCTTTCTTTCTAGTCCTACCCCCTTCTATTACTGACTTCAGATTGCATGAGTCTACTCTTTCAAGAAAAGAATTCTTCCCAGAATGCAATTCAGGCAAAACAAGGACTTTCATGGTGTTATCTACAAAGGCTTTCAGAATGCAACAAATCTCTACTAGGTTTGTTTTGTCAATCTCCTTTGACATTTTTCTACTGTCCTTTGAGACTTCTTTGTTTCCTAATGGATGTTTATTGACCAAATACTTTACACTACATAAATTAAATAGTACAAGAGTTCAAAAAAGATCAGTCTAGAAATAAGAATGTGGTGATTGAAGCTCTTGGGGAGGAGATGGAAAATCTATAGCCAAGTGATCTGGGGTACTTTGGGTAACATTATTTGTGGAACAAGGAGAGAAAAAGATAAAAGTCTTTTTTTTTTTTTTTAAGTGTCAGATGAAAAGCCAGGGAAGACGACCTGAAAGAGGAAGCAATCAATGTTTCAAGTGCTTTGGACAGCTTGGGTTTATAAGGGAGGAAATCTGTCCACTGTTGATTCTAAAAAGCCATTACTACCTTGGTAGGACAGCATCTGGATTGTATTAAGACATGGAGACAGATACATTAATTTCTCTTTATCTGCCTTGGGGTGTGTTACACCCCAACTGAAGCCCATGTTCTAATCGCTATGTGCAGTCTCACTGCTACAGTAAACTGGGGTCAAGAGTATCACACCATATGAAAGTTGGGGAGAAGGAGTATTTTAATTATTGTGCTCTTTGAGACAGTAGTATTTAGTACACCATTCAACAGACTCATGTGTAATATAATCTGTTTTTCTGTCACTTACACGACACCTCCATCTTTCGCCGCAGAAACTCTTGACTTCCCGTCCTGTGCTTACACTTAGAGATCTAAGCTCAGAATTCTGCTCAGTTACAGCGTGTGAGTTCATTTTTGATCTTTGTTCCAGCTTATGGAAATCTTTGGCCTAGTTCTGTCATCTGGAATATTAGCTATTCTCCTGGCTTCATGCCTTCCATACACTTGATTCACTTGTTGTTGTTTCTAATAAAATTAGCAATAACCTCAAGTCCCACACTCTCAGGCAAGAGCTGGGGGTGTTGGTGGTGGTAGAAGATAGGCCTGGGTCAGAGGCCAGCAGGAAGTATCAAAGTGCTGATATTAGCAGGCCCGAAGCTAGGGGGATTACTTTGATAGCAGAAGTTGTTCAAGGAGAGGAAGGGCAGCGGCTAAGGAATGGTATGGAAGCTAGGAACAAAGTCAAATCACTTCCTAGATGAACAGGTTTAATACAAAGGACAGAGCTAGAATTTAGAGTAAGTAAAGGATCTTCCTTCCAAAGACAGCAGGTTCACTGGAGGGAACGCACAAGCTGGTACCAGCCTCTGGGGTTTCCACTGGCTTTTATTTCTTTTCTATACACAAAGGCATGAGTCCTTCAAAATTCCAAAGGCTTTTGGATAAAGAAAAGCATGACACAAGCCAGCTCTCCCAGCTCCTTTCTCATGCTTTATGGCCTTTGTGTGGTGCTCAGGTGAGCACCTCTGGATTCACCTCATTGCCTGTTTCTATCTCGTCCCTAGTCCATGCCTATGTTCTAGCAGACGATGCCACGTGGAGAGCAAGGAGGAAGGAAAGAGCGCATCTTCCCTGGGTATCCCATGCAATCGTCCAGTTTTATCTTCGACCTGGATTCCATCCAGGATTAGCACTGTGGTGCTAATTGAAGCTGGGGCCTTGCGCATGCTAGGTGAGCACTCTCCCTGAGTTACATCTCTTCCTTTTGTGGCTCTGACTGGCCCTCAAACTCATCCTCCTGCCTCTGCTTCCCCAGTGCTAGGATTACGGTAGCGTGCAACAATGCTTGCCTCCTGATCCATATTATTTTTTTAACATGCATTAAAGCTCAACCCGAAAACAAGACTGAGGACTGATGAGGATGCACCCATGACTCTCGGTCCTCACTGGTGCAAAATGTCATAGCCATTTTGGAGAACAGCACACCATTATCAGAGTTAGCTGTCCTGTTACCATCTGACCTAGTAATAACACCCCTAGATATTTATAGAGATGAAAACTCTTGTTCATATAAACACTCCCATGTGCATATGATTGTCATCTTTGTAAATTTCTTTCTTTAAAAATGCATAATTATGGGCTGGAGAGATGGCTCAGCGGTTAAGAGCACTGGCTGCTCTTCCAAAGGTCCTGAGTTCAATTCCCAGCAACCATATGGTGGCTCACAACCATCTGTAATGAGATTTGGCGCCCTCTTCTGGCGTGCGGGCATACATGGAGGCAGAATGTTGTATACATAATAAATAAATCTTTAAAAAAAATAAATAAACACACTTTAGAATAATTAAAATTAACCAACGTTCCATATTCAATGTTGAGGATAATGTGCCCCCCAAAAAACTGCTGCTGGGAGCATGGGGGGTGAAACAGCCCAGCAGGGCTCTATACATCCACATAAAGGCACTGCAAAAATGTTCAGGTCATCCTTCCTGTGCCATCCATAATTGGAAATGACCCAAATGTCTATTCGTAGTGACTAGATAAACAAAAGAGGTGAAATCATAGAACCGCACGAGGGGTTTGTCTTTAGTACATGCTCAACACAGATCACTTTAGCATCAAACAAAAGAATACTGGGGAAAAGAAGTGCCTTCAATATGTTCCCATTTTTGTAGAAACCTCGAAATAGTGACTATAGCTCTATAAAGGTAGATCAGTGGTTTCCTGGAATACCGTACAAAGACATAGAAACTTTTGTGAGTGGTAGACATATGTGCTGTCTTGACTGTGCCTATAGGTTCGGGTATAAAAAAATGTGTCAAGGCCTAGCATGGTATTTCACATACTTCTACAATTCCATCAATGGGGAGGTTGAAGCAAGCCCAACCCAGGCTATGTAACAAACCCCCATCTTAACAGAAAGTTCAAACTTCTTAAATTATATATAGTTTTTAAACTATCAAAACTTCTTAAACTGTAAAATAAGAATATATGACATCTACTTACTATAAAAGATTTTCATGATCTAAATGTAGAACGTGGTAAAGATAAAATGGTCAGTTGTAATCAAACCTTTTCATGGAAACTTCTGGCTCCCCAGTAACTATATGGAGACATTATTCATTATAAAAATGGCCATAGCTTAGGCTTGTCACTAACTGGCTCTTACAACTTAAATTAACCCATTTCTATTAATTTGCATATTGCCACTTGGCACATGTCTTTACCTGTCTGTCCTCCAGCACGTCTTGCTCCCTCTGTGTCTCCTGGTGACCTTGTCTTCTTTCCAGCATCCTCTATGTCTCTGTGTCTGGCTGTCACACCTATACATCCTGCCTAGCTAACCGACATTTAGGTTTTTATTAAATCAGTAAGAGGGCACCCTGGCAAAGACACATCTTCACAGTGTACCAATAGAGCACTTCACAACAGTCAATAAATAAGGTAGAGTGAGTCCAGAAAGCAGATATAAAGACAATGATTTTGAATTGGGAAGATTTGATCTAACAAAATGTTAAGTGCAACTTTGGATGCATAAGCAAAGCCTACTCGCCATTTATGATTTCTTTCACACAGAAGCAAGCAGGGAATCTGAGTATTAGTATTCAAGGCACAACATGTGTCCTGGTTGTCTGTTTGAGCTTTAATTGAAAAGCACATTAGAACTATGGCTGAGAACGGACCTTAACAGTCCCACAGTGCTTGCTCTAGAGCGCTGCATCTGTGGACCTCCCGTTATTGATCATTAGGGCAATAATCATAGAAACCATGATTTTAAAGACTCCTATGAACAACAAGAAAGAACCGGGTCTGCCCCTGTAGCCCACTTCTGGGGACCCCAGCCTCATCACATAACTGCCCCACAGACATTGGAAAGAGCAAGTGAGGAACAGAAAATCTTGGCCTAGACAGCTTATTCCTGAAAATTTGGCAGGCAACACATACTTACCTCCTTTATATCCTGAACACCTGTGACTACCCACACTTGATTGGACAGCTGCCTCCACTGCCAATACACAGGATATACAGTCTTCATTATTATCAGCAGCCCCTCTTGCAAAAGTTTAAGTCAAAGGTGAGGACATATATCTCTAATCTTAGTAGAGAGGAAGCTGATGCAGGACCACACATGAGTTCAAAGCCAGCAGGAATATCCTATAAGAACCTTTGTCAAAAATGAGGGGGGGGGGAAATCCTGCCAAATTTCATTCTTCCTTTGTTATTCTGTGAGAAACCCTGTGACTTATCATCCCTTCACTTTTCACCCCTCAGAATATAAAACTGCATTACAATACAGATTAATTTGACCTAATATTGCCATCCTATGTAAATAAAATCACTAAAGCAATTCTCTCTGAAGCAATCACCTCTGTTTTGAAAGAGCTCACTGTGTTTACTCTAAGTTTCATTTGTTATATACGGAAGCTGTAAATTTTGTCTGGTTTGGAATAGACCAAGTCTGGGCAACAAAGGTATTTTTGAACACATGTACGATTTTTTTTGCATTAAAAAAATCTAAAGACTATTTTGCAAACCATTAGCAATAATGCCAAGCACAGTTCATGAAGAACTCTCTGAAAAATTGTAAGAACAGGAAACTTCAGAGAATGTGTACGAGAGAACATAGCAGAAACTCTGGTACGTGGAATTTTTTTTTTTTTTGCTTTACACTCCTTCAATAACCACTCCTCTTGAAATGTTAGCAATCACAAGACCTTAATGTGTTCTAATAGTTCTTTTGATGTCTGTAAAACTTTGAAAAGAGGACGAGGTACTGATTTCTAGCATAACAAAGAGCCCCTCCCCATCACGTACTGGGATATGTGGTTACAAAATGGTTCAACCGCAAGCAATCGGATAATTCCCATGCAGCAAGGCTCCTTTCATCCCAAACCATGTTTATTTAATTAAATCTGATGCCCTCGTTAATGGTGTTTTCAAGTATCTTTTGATCCCAGCTAAGTGTTTCTAAATACTGGACTGCAGTTGGCAATAGCCATGACATTAATGGAAAGATGTTAGACATTTAAATTCTCCAAAGCAGTTGAGGAGAGCTTATAAGTCACGAAAGTTGCGTGAGGAACCGTTCTGCGATGTGAAGTTGTGATTTAAATCTTGCATGTTCTTAAGTATGGGATTCTAAGTGAGCATTTGGGAAGCAAAGGAAACTTTCACTAATTAACCTTCAGGGACCAGTTAGCACTGTTTGTTAAATTGGAATGCTTATTAGGTCTAGGCAATAGTCTAAATCAACCTAAGTGCTTGTTAGTTTGACCAATTATAGGTGCTCGATAAGTGTTTGTTAAAATTCAATAATTCTGTGTCCAGAAGGGATAGCCTATGAACAGTTGAATTAGAAAAAAAAATAGGTGATTAGTCATGAGTAAATTTTACATAAACTGGGACATTTTGTCACAACTACTAGAGGACCAAGGTCGCACCAAGGTTATAACAGTGATAGCTTAGTCACAACCTTTACTTCTGCCAGACCCGATAAACAATGTTTCCTGGTGAATGCAGATAATTTGAAGGATCTTTTGGTGGCATATGCCATCTAACAAAGAAAGCAAGAGCTGAAGATGAAGCACAGTTATTAGTCAGTCCCAGACACCAAACCATTAAATGACAATAGCTCCATACATTCATATATTTGAATATACGAATATATTGAATGGAATTGTTTAGGAAGCATGAAAAAGTGTGGCCTTGTTGGAGGAGGTATGTCACTGGGGTTGAGCTTTGAAGTTTCAAAAGCCCACGCCATTCCCAGGTGTCATATTCTCTTTCTCTCTCTCTCTTTCTTTCTCTCTCTCTCTTCTTTATCTCTGCCTCGTGTTTATGGATCAGATGCAAATTTTCAACTTTTGCTTCAGTGATAAACTAGCCTACCTGCTGCTGCCGTGTTTCCTGCCTTGGTGGTTATAGACGCTACTAAATTTTGAATATGAAATTTATGCCCTGACAATGCTAAGGCATCCATGGGGCAGCCTGCATATGGCGGTTTTGTATAGACTCTACTACCTTTGAGAAAACGAGCCCCAAATCAAATGCTTTCTTTTATGAGTTGCCTTGCTCATGTATCTTAGCATAGCAATAGAAAAGTAAGTAAGACAATGACAAGCCAAGTCTGAGACCTACGATGGTCACCTTGGGGTGGCTTCCTCCATATTGTTTTTTTTAGAACTTTTTTCATTTTATAACTTCATCACCTATCCCTAAAGCTTCATCCTTCAACTCAGTGTGTTTTTAAATACTAATTCTTGGGTTTAAACAAGTGGTGGCCAATGGCTTCTTAAATTACCCATTAACTACACTGTCCTGACTCCACAAAACCATCTCAGAATTTTTTACATATTTCCTGGGTACTAGAAATGCAAAGGCCAGCATGTCTCATGACAACATACACAAGGCTGACTTAAACTTGAAATTACATAAGAACCAGGGGCACTGCTATGGGGAGTGAGCAAGACCAAAAGAGATTATAATTTGCCCTATGGGGAACTTGAGTAGAGTCAGCGAATCGCTGTGTTGAGGGAGGATGCTTTAATTTCAAATACAAAGGTGGTATTTAGGGGAAATGTGACCAAACTGCTGGCTTCAGCAGTAAGTATTAAATTTATTTGAAGGTAGCAGAAAACCCCTAAGCAAGGATTTATTTGAGAGACAGTCATGATTTCCCTCTTAAATTACTAGGAAGAAAAAAGCAGGAAGCCCTTTCACATTAAGGATAATTACCAATAGTCACATTCATAGCTGACTGACCAGATCTTAATGAAATAGCCTGGACAAGATACAAGGAAGGCTGAGACTTATTTTTTCACCCTGGGTATCCTAATAAAAACCATGTATCCTCTCTTTAGAGAGGAAGATACTGTAGACAGATGCTAGAGACCTCACTAGCACCGGGTCTTTGAGTAAGAATTTTCTGCCGGAAGCCTAAATGAAGGTGATATTTATTGTCTTAGTTGATTTTCCTGGTACTGTGATCAAATACCCTGACAAAAGCACCTTAAGACAGAAGTGATTTATCCTGGCTTGTGTTCAAGGATCTAGTCCATCGTGGCAGGGAAGCCGAGGCAGCAGGAGCACATTAGGAAACCAAGGAGAATCCGTGCATGCATGCTTGTCCTTAGCTCACGCCTCTGCTTCATAGAGTCCTGCCCAGGGAAAGCCGTGCCCACAATCAGCACGTGTCTCTCCACATCAGTTATCATGATCACGATATTCCCAAACACACATGCCAAAAGGCTCATCTCCTGGTGATTCTGGAGCCTGTCAAGTTGAGATTTGGCACTAATCATTCGGCTTTTGTTGTTTCTTAGTCTCCAGAAGTTTATAATCCTCTCCCGCATTAGCTACTTCTCGGAGTAGTTTTTCCCTCATAGCCTGATACTGTCATGATTTTCCCTGGATCTCTCCGGCTGGTCCCAACTTTTGTTATTATTGTTCTTCTTTGTCCTCTTTCTGTCTCTTAGTGTTTCTGTGGCTCTGTCCTGGGGGAAAAAAATTCTTCCTCACTTTCCTGTGATGCACAGTGAAGGAAAATACAGCACAAATGTATTTATACACACGCTAGGCTGGAAACTATAAATGCTCTCCACACGACATCTCATTAAAGCCTACTAGCAACCCTGAAGGTAGGTAATGTTCTTACTCCTGTATTTTATATGGAAGATAATGTAGTTTTTGCTCATCACTGAGTAGCAATATCACTGAGTTGTACCATTTTTTAAAATTTTAGCCCAAGATGTCTACACACACACACACACACACACCAGGGAGGCTTCATCATTCATTATTATGCCCCCCAAATTTACCTTCCCGGTAAATTCATAGTTCTTTGACTGGTTGTTTATTGAGCTTTACCATGGCCAGGTCCTGCTGTTGGCACTGAATCTACCAAAGTAAAAAAAAGGAACAATCTGACTTCATGAAGGTTATTGCCTCTTTAGGGAGAGCCATAAAAAAAATCAGTTTGTGATAAGTGATAGAACATGGAGCGGGGAGGACTTTGGACTTTCCACAGGGCAGGGAACCCTGATTGCTCTTTGGGCTGAGGAGGGAGGGGAACTTGATTAGGGGAGGGGGAGGGAGATGGGAGGCGGTGGTGGGGAAGAGACAGAAATCTTAATAAATAAATAAATAAATATTAAAAAAAAGATAAGTACCAGCAACACACAAAGCTGCATCTGGGTCTATGTTTACAGTAGAGGCATACTGAAGAAAGCGTTGCATTTTTTCATCTGCTAAGCTACTCTATCAATTCCGCAAATGTTTCCTACTGAAAGGGCCAAAGAATTTAACTCAGGTATTCTGACGATAAAAACAAAAGTTTGTATTAAAAGGCCTTTCTCGTTTCATTGGGGGTAATTCCACTTAAAGGTGTTAATGCTATCTACATGAATTTTTAAGCCAGGCCTAGAGATAATTTCATCACCTTTGGAATTCAAAAATATTTTTGCCCCTTTGTGATCAAATTCTTCTAAAAGGTACTAAAAGATTTTTCAAGAAACTCGGGGTTCTTTTAGAGACAATGCAGTACTTGTCACACATACTAGTAAAAGTGTGAAAGTCTGCTGTAATGAATTACTTAAGAAATGCAAAGCAGGTGTGGATCTGAGTAATAGTGAAGGCATTGGCAAAAATGCCTTCCTGCTCTTCTCTGGGAGGCAGTAAACAAGCCACTTCCTAGCAAGCTACAGAGGTCTAAAGGGAGGCGACCAGGGACAACTCTAAATCCGTGATAAAATGGACACAACATTTTATGAAGGCCGCTTGTTTGTCCCTGGATCCTCAGCTTCGAAATAGTCACATAGAAACTATATTATTTAAACCACCGCTTGGACTATTAGCTCTAACTTCTTATTGGCTAGCGCTTACATATTAATTTAACCCATCTCTATTAATCTGTATATCACCACGTGGCAGTGGCTTACCGGCAAAGTTTTGGCATGTCTGACTCTGGTGGCTCCATGGCTTCTCTCTTACTACACAACCTCATTCCCATTCTTCTTTTCCAAGGCTTTCTTTAGGTCAATGTTTTGAATGAGAGTTGAAGGTGGAAAGAAAGTAGAAGGAGGAAAGATAAAGGGTTGACTCAACTTCTTGATCCCTTAGTCTTTCCAACCCATATGGCTTTATTAACATGTCCATGCTAGGTTCTCTTGCCACTCTATTTCTAAAAGAAATTGATGGCTATGGAGAAAATGAACATGTTTTTAGGCAATCACTGAAAGTGATCATTCTGCCTCTATTTCCCTATATTTTTCTTTATTCCCTGTGCCAGGTAATGCACTGGATTATAGGCTGACCTCCCAGCAACCGTTTCCTAATCTAGAGTTTATCACTGCATGACAACAGTTCAAGGCAAAGGAGTCAGAATGTTACAAGATAAATGACTCAGTGTGTGAAGGGTCTTGTGGTGGAAGCCTGGCAACCTGAGTTCAATCCCTAAAATCTACATGAAGGTGAATGAGAGAACCAAGTTCACAAGTTTGTCCTCTGACCTCCATGCCTGCACAGTGGTATACAAGGAGATACACATGTATAAACACACACACAGAGAGAGAGAGAGAGAGAGAGAGACAGAGAGACAGAGAGAGAGAGAGAGAGAGAGAGAGAGAGAGAGAGAGAGAGAGAGAG
>NW_026068017.1:8569673-8582449 GCF_014885135.2 Alexandromys fortis | reverse complement strand
ATGGAGGACCAGTGGAGTTTGCATAGGGATGGAGGACCAGTGGAGTTTGCATGGGGATGGAATTTTTTTTTTAGTCTGTTCTTCCTCCGAGCCCCCAGCACACCTTGTTGGTATGGGGATGCTGACAGCTTTACTAATCTTAATTATGAAACATTTAAATATTCAACTATCAATACTACTGTAATTCCTCTTTATAGACAGCTTTACCAATAAGGGGAACCATTTTCTCCTCCATCTAGGGTGCACAATGCCCAATCCACTCAGATGCTAAAACTATCACTTTGTCATTGACTATTACTTTAACTTAAAACCTACAACAATCCCCAGAGAGTCGTGTTGGCAGGTACTGAAGGTGGCACCAGAGCTGAGAAAGCATTCTGTCAGTGAACTCCAAAGGAAGGTAGCTAGTGCAGAGTATTCTAAGAAAGGCAACAGATGGACAACCCAGCAGCTTACTGGGATACAGCACTCTGTGAGCAGCTGGAGGTAATGCTGGGGGAATTAGGTACGAAACACAGTTGTAACCACTGACTGTCTCCCTTGAGGGTAGCCCCTCCTGCTGGGCTTCTTTCACTCAGTAGTAGAGCTCTTACAATGCCCAAGGCTTTAGTGCTGCTCCCTTCATGTAAATACAGCTGCTCCAGATGTGTTTTATGGCCCCTACCAGTCCTGTGTGCACTGCAGTCAGCTGTGGCTTTCCTCGGCGTGAGTTTGGGAAATATTTATTTATTTATTTATTTATTTATTTATTTATTTATTTTTTATTTTGTGCTGTGTCACTCACTGTCCTCTTTCTTTCCTCTTTGAGTGCTAGGATTACAGGAATTTACCACCTTGCTTGGCTAATGAAATCCCAGACAGGTACCTGACTGGCTGAACTATATTTCCAAAGCGATACATACATACATACAGGCTTCCCCAATGCTGAGAGTACAGTGCCTGAAATTGGGTGTGGTTCCTCGGGACCCTCCTCATGCCCACAGGACAGACTCGAAAAGCCCTGCTCTTCATGGTCTTAGGGAGCCTGGCCTCAGGCAGAGGCTGGGGGCTAGACCGGTCCATACCTTTACAGCAGCATGCACAGGGAGAGGGGTGCTGAGGGGGCCGAGCCCCTGCTTCCCGGAGTCCGACTGGTTGCTTGCCTGAGAGGCTGCATCATTCTTGTCACTTTCCGAGCCAGGAGCGAGATCCTGAAATCCAAACTGTAGTGTTACTAGGGCACAAGGATGGGAGGTGTGGCGTCACTCAGTGGAAGATCTGCTGTTTTCACCCTGACTTCCTGTCCTGCTAACATCAGGGGCGCCCTACAGGAGGCCACCCCAATCTGTCACATCCCCAGGGTACCACTGAGAGTTAAATGGGCAATCTCAGCACCAATTCCAGAAGATGGGTGTACTTCTGACTTGATCTGGACAAACTGGGGCATCTGGTCACCCTGAAGAAGAGTTCGTCTTATAAATAAGACTGAGAAAGAAAGAAAGAAAGAAAGAAAGAAAGAAAGAAAGAAAGAAAGAAAGAAAGAAAGAAAGAGAGAAAGAGGGGAGAGTGGAGTAAAAGTTCTGAGAAAGAAAAGAACAAGCAAAATGGGGAAAGGGGTATGTGTGCGTAACTATGAATAATACCTAAGTAGGTGTGCAAATATGTGTGTAAAGATAGAACTACATATACATGTCTCAGTGTGTAGGAAAGTTTGTATGTGTGCATATCATATATGTAGATATATTAAATTATGAATGTGTCTCAGTGTGTAGGAATATGCAGAGTATATGCATGTGTATTTGTAAATGTGCATGTCTCTTTGTTGGGCATATATGTGTGTATACATGTGAGCACATGTCTCTGTGTATATGCTTATGTGCATGTCTTTGTGAATATATACCTGTATGTGTGTGTGTGTGTGTGTGTGTGTGTGTATGTGTGTGCAGTGGTAAGTATGAGCACATTCCTGGGCATGTGCATGTATTCATGCCTTCATGTATGTGTATAGGCATGCTGATTAAATGTATATATATGCATGATCATACATATACACACATATGTATGTGTGTGTTGACAATATGTATGCATGTTCATACTCGTGTATGTGCACATGTCAAAATATAAATATATAAATATCTGTGTGTATATCAGTACACATCTGAGTGTATACGTGTGACTGTTTTTATATGCATGTTATATCAATATGTAGGTTAATATGAAAGGGGAAGAATTGCTGGGATACAGGAAAAAGTTAATAAATGTATATGTATATGTGCATGTGTGTTTATATGTATTAACATGGATTCATGTATTTTTGTGTCTCATAAAGAAGCATGTTTTTATGAGTGGTATGTTTCTGTCTACTGAGAGTTCCATGAAAGGAATAATTTTCTTCTCTTCCTTTCCTATATTCCTACGCTGTGACTCAACACAAAGGGGTGAGTCCATACAGCTCTCCTGGGGGCCAGGACTGAACTTCTCGGTTCTCCCCTGAACCCTGGCCTCTGTCACAAGTCCATGGGCTGCTTTTCTCACAGCCTCAGTGTCCTTGTCTGTCAAACATGGCTGCCGAGAGAAAAGACACACAGTCGCGCCTACATTTTCTCTGCATTGCTCAGGGCTTCACCCCTTCTTCCCACTTTGCTAGGGAGAAGCAGAAAAGAACTTGTCTTTTCCTCAAAGCCATTCTTAAATGAGAAGCCGAGGAATTTGCTGTCAGAAGAATACGTGCGAGCGATCTGAGAGACTGTTTGATGTTATCAAAGACGTTTGGCTGTGAAGAGGTTTGGCTCAGCATGGGCGTGCAGGGGAAGGGAGATACTTTGATGCTGAACTCTTGCACAAGGAATGCACATTCAGCTCTGCCTCGTACACCTCCCTTCCCCTCCCACTTCTTAGCAGCTTTATGTTTGCTCTGATGGAGTGGAGATAGAAATGACGGTGACCAGTGACCATCATGGTTTTGGGAAACTGGACCCTGAGTAAACAGTACTGCAAACTCCGCCCCCCCTCTGGATGGACATTCCAGTAGAAAAATAATTTCAAATGCTAGTTGAGCATCTCTAATCCAATATTCCAGTATTTGAAATGCTTCAAAATTTGAAACCTTTTGAGGTCAACAAGAAACCATGAGAAGAAAATGCCATAGCATAGGACTTAGCATCATGTACAAAAGTGATAAAAAGTACTATACATAATTACATTTAGGCCATGGGTATGTATGCACATCTAAGACAAAAATGAATTTTGTGTTTTGACTTGGATCTTATCCCCAAGACATATCATTATGAATAGATGCAAATAAATTCTAAATCTAAACATTTCTGGTCTAAATCTAAACATTTTGGGTAAGAGTAGATGTTTAATTCCAGTCCATGGAATAGTCCCTTGGTCACCAGGAAGAGTGAAGTCTTCTGAGAGGGGAGGGGGTGGCCTCTGTAACATTCTAGACAGGAGTGTTACAGAACCAGGGTCAAAATCACTACCACAACACATGTCAATAGTGTGAACTCACCTTCCCCACTACGTGTGCTCCCATCTGCCTCATGGACATCTCTTAGGGGGTCCAATGAGGCCATCATGTTTGGCTGAGGATAGTCCCCATCACATGGCTTCTTGAGATAGTGACATTCTGTGTGATCCTGGAATCCACACAGCTACCTAACCTTATGGAGCAATAGTTCCTTGTCTGTGGTCCTTGGCATCAGTGGTACTCATCTGTCAGAGACTGTGATCTTCTCTGAGGAGATATGAAGTGCCCAGTGTAGCAAGGGGCCCAGCCAGAGTCAGCATCAGGACAAGAGATGTGGTTTATTAAACTCATAATTATTCTTTTTATGTTTGCTTCATGTTTTTTGTACACATTCACTTTTCAGTACTTGTGGGTTTGTTGAGAAAGAATGAGAATTGTACTGAGTAGGAGTGGTGTCCTGCCTACAGGCTGGCATGGTAGACCCCTGCTAGGGCTAGAAGCAACAGGTGTCTCCTGCTTTGCTGATAGCCAGCTACGCCTTCTTCCGAGCCCCCGAGGTCCTCTGATGAATTTGATATCAGTCCTGCCAGGAGGTTTCTGGCCAATCATGTGATCTCCCTAAGTCAACTTACTTTATGCATGGGATGGAGATGAATGCATTTACTTGCTTACAAGGTAAGTTGGAAACGAACATTGTGAAGGCTTTCAATGTTTCTATGACCCACAATAGGCTGGGAAGGGACATTAAGAAAGCACATTATCAGGCGACTTTGGTGTGCTGGCGTACACTGTAATTCCATCACTCAGCCTGAGCCAGGAGGATCCCGAGTTTGAGAGGATCACACTACATAGTGAGACCCTGTCCCAGGATAAAACCACCAACAGCAGCAGCAGCAGAAGACAGGGGATATAAGCAACACCACCCACAGCAGTGTTGATGTGAAACCTAAGCCATCTGACAAGACCATGAGGCAGGGGCAGTCTGTTTTACCTGGATTGTGTCCAGAGGGCCAGCCAATGGAGCCTCAATGGCTTTGATATCTGGGGGTGATCCCACAGAGCCCTGGGGGTCATCGCTCCGAGTCTGGTCTGGGGAAAGCCCATCACTGCTGCTGTCCTCTTCAAAGGCAAATGCGTCTGCTGATTTGGAGAAACTCACCTCCGTACCTGAGCAAGAGAAGAATCGAGATGGGACCAGGGGCTCAGAGTACCAGAGAGCTGTTTAGGAAACACTGCTAAGCATTGTCCCTATGCTAAAGCACACGGCTTCGCTCTCCAGTGTATGACGAGTTCGGGAAAGAATGAAAATGTATTTTAAACAATTAGATTTTTCTACATGAAAATGTGTATTAAAAAAAAAAGAAGTCTGTTGTTGGGGCAAATGGGTGATGTATCAAAGCTTATCGCCGCGCTCCAAACTTGATTTCCAGACTGAGTCATTTCTCAACACTTTCTATGGAGCCTATGTCCTTTTGAAGCTAAATCAGGAAAGGCAGGAGGAATGGGCACACTGTGAGGCCTCTGGATGATAATGCGGAATGACTGCCCCTCTCCTTCGGGCTTTCTGGCATGAGAGAATCGAAATGACAGCTTGCCAGTTGCTTCATCTTCAAAGATAAAGTAGGGCACATGGTACAAAATGTTTAGCAAACTTAGCTAATAAGTAGAAGTGAGGCCAGCTACTAAGTTTAAATTCCTAGATGTCAGGCTTAGCTATCTTCACTGAAGGAGCCACCCAACCAAGACACCACCAATTAGAAAGGTCAAAAATCCGCCTCGGAGACTTCAACCTGACTCTTAATGTTCTCAGTGCGTGGATTTTATTTTCATGTTTAATATCCTGTGTCTTTGCAAGTTCTTCAGCACCCCCTACCCACCTCTGGACTTTTTCACTCTCCCCTGGGTTGTCTTCCTATGACACCAGAGAAGTTGTGTTGGAGACAGAGGCCATCAGCCCAGATGGGTCTGTAACAATATCCTGACCTGTCTCTCACACTTGACATCACCCATTCTCCTCCAGTTTGTTGTCTGGCTAAACAGTACACAAAGTGCCAAAGCCACAAAGCTCTCCTGACCCCATCCGTAGCACGGCCCTTCCAAAGGAATTTCAGAATTATCAGGAGCTTTTCCAGACCCTGTTCTGCAATCACACTCACAAGAACTTTTGACTCTTGCTCGGTGTAGATAAGAGACTGGAGCTCTCGCTGTGGCGATTGCGAAGGCCTCGAGGAGCTGGGAGGAATGGAACAAACGTGGTTTGGGGCTTGTCATCGCCACCGCTGTTGGCATGTGTCACAGACACTCTGGACATCCGAGTGTCAAATCAGGAAAGAGGCCAGGCAAGGACACAGCGAGTGGGAACTCCAGTAACTAACCCAATGGGAAGCCCAATAACCTGGAGGGGCTTGGATGCCAGCACGTCTGCTCCCATGGGTCATGCATAGATGTCACTGTTGCTGGGATAATTATCAAAGGGGAAGGTGCGTGACAAAAATCCATGTAGTATGAAAATACCTAATGTACATATTCTGCCTCACAATAAAAGTCAGTAGTCTCTTCTAGATTTAACTCTATGGATACAGAAAGATACATGCAAAATAAGAAGTTTGAAAGAGATTGGACTGGATAAGATATACTCTTCAAGGCCTGGGGTGCAGCTCAGGGATAGTGTGCCTGTATAGCAGGCATAAAGCCTTAGGTTCAATTCTCAACACTAAAAATGATACTTCACACACATACACACACACACACTTATTTCTGGAACTTATGTTTTTCCTACTCTGTAGGTTTTTTTTTTCAAAGAGACCTTTCCACATGAGAGAAAGGACTATACTCACTCAAAAAATAATTGTGTAGAATTCCATCGTGTTAGTTGGAACATTTGCTCTGTGTGTGTGTGTGTGTGTGTGTGTGTATCTAAGTGGAGATTAAACCAAGGGCCTTGGGCATACTAGGGAAGCTTCTGCCACTGAACTATAACCCCAACCTTATTAACCTCTTTCTTATACATTTATAGCATAAAAATGTCCAGTGCCAAATGGTCAAGCCTGGAAGCAGACAAACAGATATATAGTCATCCTTTGAAGCAGACAGACAGACAGACAGATATACAGATGGTCATCCCTGGAAGCAGACAGACATACAGATATACAGAGGTCATCCCTGGAAGCAGACAGACAGACAGACAGATATACAGACGGAAGAGGTCATATTTAGAAATAGATATGTATATACATATATGACTACAAAATTAATGAAAAATCTAGGTCATAAATATGTAGGAGGGTGGAGAGGGGGTTTATGAGAGGGTTTGGAGAGAGGAAAGGGAAGAAATAAATTTTCATCCCAAAACTAAAAAAAAAAAATTGAGAAACATGAAAGATTAGAAAAGTGCAGAGAATTGCAGAAATCACTTATTTACCCAAAAGTCAATGTTAGTATTTATATCAGAAACCTGCTCCCCCTTCAGCTATAAAGACCCGCTGGATGTGTGCCAACCTCTTCCTTGAGATCAGAGTCTCCCTTCTACCTCTTTAGTCCTCCCCCATCCCCTCGGAGTTAGTCACACACTCAGTTCTTTCAGCCCTCAGAGCACTCTAAGCCCAGCAGATGGCCTCTGCATGCCATTTTCCTGCCTCGACTGGGACTCTGCCTCTTCTTTTCTCAGGGGAATCAATACCTGAGATCTCTAAGGAAACTCCTTCTAGTTGCTTCTGTGAGTATAGGGATACATTGCTCAGCCATTTAAAACATTATTATGAACTATGCCTTCTTTGGAATTTTCGTCCCAATTTATGCAGATAATGGAAGATTTTATCTTTGTTATGATCTTTACACGTGCCACAGAGAATCAGGCAGACAGGAGAAGGAGGGGGTGTCTACTGCTGCCCATCCAGGAGATCACAGCGTGTGCTTGAGATCACCTGGCTCATACCCTGAGTCAATGCTGCTCAGTACCTCAGAGACTCCTGCATAGGATCTTACCAACCCCTCAGGCACACCGTCTTCTGTGCCCACCAGCACACTCTGAGAAGTTCACTGTCTCCTGTCTCTTCCCATTTCTTTCACTATGAGGGGATTGGGCCTTTTCTGGTGTGGTCTAATGTTTCATGTGACAAAAATGTCTCCCCAAGTCAACCAGAATATGGCATCCTAAATGCGCAAAACTTAGGGAGAAATGAACTGAAGTATGGAATTGTTCCACTTTCTAACCTGTGGGTAGAAATGTTGGAAGAAGCATAGAGACAGAGGGGTAATGTTTTTCCTCTTACTACACGTGATCTGATTATATCTAAAGGAAGGGGAGGATTGAGGTGGGGTGGATTGTGTAATAGTGACAGCCAGAATTAAATAGATTTGTGAGTCCTCCAACAGGAACAGGGAGCCCAAGTGTGATCCCAGTCTCTCAGATCTGGCTGGCTGCTGGGGATATTCACGGTTCTAGCTTATGCCATTACCTAGTGGTTGAACAGAGAGTCAACTCCCAGCCTTTGGACTCTCAGAGTCACTTCACGGAGGAGAGTGGCGAAACCAGTTACCTCCCCACTGTTAGCCTGAAAGCCCTTGGGTGGAGCCATCTGTTATTTAGGGAGCATCATCATCCCGCTTTGGCTCGACAGCAGGGAGTGCAATAGAGCAGCAAAGGACCCGCCTCTGCACACGTTATAGGCTGAGATGTCCCAGTGAACAGATGCACCCCCCACTCTGATCACTGGCAAGTGGTAACCTCAAGTCAAGACACCACAATGATTTTTTTAAAGACGCCTAGAAGTAGAGAATCTGGAATAAGAGGGTAGGCAGTACCAGTTTGCTGTCTGCGGCTTCCACACTCTTGGCATTGACTGGGACCAACTGCATTTCGTCTCTTCTGAATGTACACAGGCTTTGCTCCTATTGTTACTCCCCTGGGAGTGAGTCTGGTAACTTTTTACATCGTATTTGCATGGCATGAAACATGACAGTTAATATATAGCCGACTGACACAGAAGGGAGACTATGCACAGATTATGTGCAAATAGTTATTTCATTTCACAGGAGGGATGGGAGCGTCCTGACTTTGTCATCTGTGGGGGGGTCCTGGAATTAAGCCCTTGTGGATCTAAAGGATCCGCTCTCTGTAATCAGTTTTCTTCCCTCCCCGCCAAGGCCGAAGGGAGCGAGCGGGTCCTCAATTATTTCATTCACTTCCACCCTTCACACTTCAAGAGGAGGCGAAGTGATCAGATAAGATATGGTAAAGAAGCTGAAAGTCAGAGAAAGAGGCTGTCTGTGTACCTGCCCCGGCTAATCAGAGGATCTGTCAAGGAGAAGTGTCCTGGAGAGTGTCCACCGCAGTTAGGCAGAGGAGATAGTAACACGGAGTTGTCTGAGAACTAGCTCTCTAGGAGGAGGAGGGCTTGGGTGGAACTTGAAATAACTGGCAGCTCTGGACAGGACAAGAGGAGGGGGCGGCATCTTGGGTGACAATGGAGAGACAGAGAGATGCTAAAGGGGCTGATGAACAGAACGGGGTGGTGCAGAGAAGAAAATCCCCTAGTCAGGAGAGAGAATTATTCTAGGAGCCAAATACTACAGAATCAGAGTCTAGGGGACTATTTCATCAAATCATCTGGCAATCATTTAAAGGCTCCCTGCCTGCTAAAGCCAATGCAACGAGGAAGCCTTGAGTCCACACAACCAAACACAAGCAAGTCGTTCACACCCACACAAAGAAGCAGAGTGAATGTCAAGACCCCAAATGTGACTGTTTGAAAGCATGAGGTCGCCATGTCAGATTCTGCCAACAGGAAAAGGACAGAGAGCATCCATATAGCCACACGGTTGCTTGATTTTAGAGCAAGAACTGGAAGAGCAGGGGGGTACCCAGAGTCGCCGTTGCACGCTGCGTACTCTCACAGGATGCGCGAGGCACGTATGAGTTCTAGAGTTGGAAACATGGGGTACATTTTTTTTCTTGGCTGTGCCACATCAGTGGGAGTGTGAATACTGGCAAATTGCTGGGCCTCGATTTCCCCATCTGTAAGACGGGGATAATGAACACAGTTACCTCTCTAGATCCTAAGACATACCATCTGCAAAGCACGGAGTCCATGGCCTGATATGAACTGCTCAGTCATGTCTAGCTGTTATGGTGGCCGATATTGTTTTTGTTATCATCTGCCATTCTTAAGTTTACCATTATCAACAACAGAAAGACCACCCAGGAGGCCGTTTATTCTGTGGTCAGCCTCGTAAAGGTCAGTGTATCATCACCATGGCAAGGAAAAGTCATTTGTCCTGAGAGGCTTCTTCTGGAAACAAAAGGAGTCAGCTTCCTGTAGGGAGAGAATCTGTCCTGGCAAGGCCACCAGTTACCCCCTCTTTGCCAGTTCAAGCCACGCTGCTGCAGAGAGGGATACAGGTCACCTTCTGGTCGCCTTATCTGTATTCCCGTAGCACAGTCACTTCGATGGCATTGCATTGTGACCTGGGGCCTTAACTCCAATCTCCCACGACAAGAGGCTGGCTGGGAGCTGCTGGAGAGCAGAGCGCTGGCTATTGTCCCCACAGACATGTCAGGCAGTGTGATGACAAGGACCTGCTCTGGGAAGCCCTGACATCATCCTTTGGGTATGTCCACAGGACTGGCTCTGGGTATAGAGGCCCCTTGGGGACCTTAGGCTGGCGACGGACCCTCGCTCCCCCTTTCCCTGGAAGTGACTAGCTGAATGAGTCAGCTGTGCTTTCCCCTGCACAAATATGTAAAATTCTAAGATGAAATGAGATCATTGGAGCCCTGGTCACCTTCCCCCTGGACCCTGCACCAAGGGCCGTGAAAGAAAGGTAGGGCAGGGTATGGAAGTGCTCCTCCTGACTTTCTCCTGGTGAGTTGGGTCCCGTGAATGGTAGTAGAGTTATTTTCATCTGAGTACAGACTGACCATCCCTGACATTCTCATGAATGAGAACGAAACAGAATCTGTCTCCCAGAGGAAAGCATTACAGAATGTACACAGAGATGTATATGTTAGCAACCCTGGCTCTCGCCCAAGGAAGCTTGATGAGACCCAACACACTGTGGTCTATAGACCAGTGGATCCTCTAACCCAAGGGAGAACTCTCTGCTCTTAAAAGACATAGGGTTTCTTTGCTATAAGACAGATGTGAACTGGTACCAGGCTAACCGGGTTCCCTTTCCTCAGATCCAGGGCAACTCAGAAATTTCCCTCGCATCTCTTGACCTGATCCTCATTAATCACAAAACGCAATTAACTTCTATGCGTTTTTAATACTTATCAGTTCTAGAGGTCAAATCCAAGGGGCAAAGAATGTCATCCAGTGTGAACCTTATATACTTTTGTTGCCTCCTCCTTTCTTTATGGGAAAACACTCAGTGTCCCTGTAGCCACCTGTCGCTGCCCCCAGCTCCCCCTTGGAGACCTTGCAAGATAACCCCAACTTCAACTGCCCGCTTCTCAGCAATGCCAGTGTGGCTTCAGCAGCACTAATGTCATTCAGGTTACCAGGCAGCTCTGCAGAGTCAAAGGGCCCCTTTCTTTTCTTAGTACTCACTCTTTCTCCTCAAATCAGCCAGTTCCCCAATTTCCTAAACCCTACCCTGTTTTCCCCAGCATTTCCCCTTAGAAAACCATTTGGCATATGTGCCATAGTGTGTTTCTTTCCCCTGTGGATCATTGATACTTTGGAAATTACTTCTCAGTGAAGAATGGTCGTCTTGTCTACAAGGAAGTAAAGTCATGCCAAAGCAAGCAACCCTACCATTTGGCATTGGGCCATTGTTGTTGCGTATCTGGCTTTAAAATGCATGGTCAGTGTCAAAACTTCCAGTCTCTGACCATGGACTGGATTCTTAGTGAGCAAGAGAGTTTGATTTTAAAGTAAGCCTCGGGGTCACAGACAAACGTATGATGGATAAACAGGCCTTCGGAAGCGTGACAGCTGAAAACGGATGGCCCTTACAACAGTCCTGGCAAGTCAGACATTGGTTTCTATATTAAAAGATTATTCTAGAGGGAGCCTACCCCTGATACTATCTGCAGAGCCAGGAATTAGAGGCTGGATCACCCAAAGACACAGGATAGAACCAAACATGAACATCAAGGAAAAAAAAGAAAGAAGAAAATAAAAAGGAAAGCCAATGAAATAATCCCCATTGATATTCTGCTCTACTTCTAGACACTAGCCCAGCATAATCATCCTCAGGCTTCATCCAGCAAATGATAGAAACAGATGCAAAGACCCACAGCCGAACACTACCCAAGTGGAGCTCAGGGAATCCTGTGGAAGAGGGGAAGGAAGGATTGTAGGAACCAGAGGGGTCAAGGACACCCCAAGAAAACTGGCAGAATCAACTAGCCTAGGCTCATAAAGGCTCACAGAGACTGTATTGACAATCAGGGAGCCTGCATGGGTCTGACCTAGGCCCTCTTTGTATATGTAATGGTTTTGTACCTTGGCCTTCTTGTGGGACTCCTAGCAATAGGGACGGGGGCTGTCTCTAGCTCTTTTGACTGCTTTCAGGACCCCTTTTCTCCTACAGGGTTGCCTTGACCAGCCTTAATATTAGGGGTTATGCCTAGCCTTTCTCAACTTGATATGCCATATTTGGTTGATACCCATGGGAGGCCTGCACTTTTCTGAAGAGAAAGGGAGCAGTGGATGGCGGTCAGAGGAAAGGGGTAAACAGACTTGTGAGGGAGGAGGAAGAGGAAACTGGTTAGGATGTAATACATGGGAGAATAAATTAAAAATGTAAAAGATATTTTGATAACAAGAATTTGTCTTTGACAAAAGAGCTATATATTCTAAAGCACTGGTTAAATGGAAAATGAAGTGCTGACTTAGACGGGAAACCTGGTCCAGTCCAAAGACAAGATGAGAAACTTGTCCCCTGCAGCTGGAGTCTAGAGTCCTCCTACTGTTGGAGGAATCCAGCCACGTTTGGTTTAACTCAAGCCAGGAGTCAGGCCAAACACTGCTTCCTCTGGAGCCAGGGGATGCAGAATGCCTCCCGTCCTGTGCGGAAACTATTTAATGATCAGAGAGCACATTAACACGTGAGAAGAACCCAGGGCTTTCAGTATTAAGGAGTACCTGAGTAATAATGACCACTCATAAACCTAACAAGGCACCCCACATTCTGTAGAGGAACCATCATTCGCATGGAGACTGTGTGAGCTATGTGCCACGTTCTGACCTGAAGAGACAGTTGGGTGCACTCTGGGTGCCCATGTCTTTTCTTCCTGTTTAGTATGCCATTCCAGAATGATGCGCATGAGATCAGCTCTCTCTCTCTCTCTCTCTCTCTCTCTCTCTCTCTCTCTATA
>NW_026068017.1:8568170-8569606 GCF_014885135.2 Alexandromys fortis | reverse complement strand
TATATATATATTCAGAGAAGAAACTCACATTGGAGGTGGGACCAACAGTAGGCATCCTATAAGACAGACAAGTCTATGGGGGGAAAAAAAGGCTTGGTGTGGTAGGTTGTTCAGCTACAAGAGGTTAGTGTGTAACCTGGAAAAAAAGAGAAAAAATCCAGATGGGAAGGGCTCACTGTCAATAGGTCCTTCCTTGTGTTAGGAATGGTTCTAGATAATTTTCTCTTAGATTTTAATAAAGCTTGGAGGGAGGGAGGCGACACAGTAGGCCTCTTAAGTCTGGCAGGAGCAAGGAAACACAGCTGGAGAGAGAACCACAATGTATAAACACAAACGGAACGGCACGTGGATGGAGCAGGGGAAACACACAGAGGTCGTGAGGCTGATGAAAAAAAACCATCACACTAACGCATCTGCACCTCACCATAGAAGGGATGTGGTCCCCGGGGGGAGCAGGCCCACGAGCAAGCTGGGTCGTCTTTGCTCCTGGGAGGGCTCCAGCTGTTGTTCCTACAGCTGGTCTCCAGGCAGCCTTATGATGTTTCTTCATGCGTGTTCCCTTGTTTGTGAGACTCCTAAGTACAGAAGGGGACACGAGGATGGGGGGGGGCGGGGAGGGATGAGGGCTCTATTCTCTAAGGCTAGCACTGACTTCGGGGATTTCCTTGGACTAAAGCAAATGTATGTTTAACCTTTTTCTCCAGTGGATCCCCGTTTATTCTGCACGGACTTCCTACCACACCCCAGTCTCGAGTTTAGCCCTCCGCTCTTTTTATGCACCGCTCAGACCCTGAACTGCTACTGCACTTAGAAGCTTTTTTACTATGACACTAACGTTACTAAATTGACTTGTCGGCTCTGACCACTGAACAAGAGATTAGAGTGAGGTCTGGCATGTTAGAAGAGACTCAGTAGATAGTCAGTGAAGAAATGCATGCATGCAAAGGCAACCTTAGCTAGCTCATCAGTTTAAATCATCACATGCATTGAATATTTGCAAGTGTGCGTTTTCCTCTGATCTAGGAGCCCCAGGACCTATGGCGTGTGAATATCTACCTTTGCATTACTGATGGCCCCTCAGTTCAGCAGTTAGCAGGAGAAGCTGTCACTTTCCACCACCTAACTCATCCATTCTTATTCCTATCTTGATGAATGATGACATCACTACCTTGATCAGGAGAGAGAGAAGCCTGTGTGTGGAAAGGTGATCTGCAATCGAGTTATGCAGTGTTGGTCATGTCAGACTCTCCTTGTACACTCACAGGCAGGACTTTCTCCAGTTGTCAGCTCTCCTCAGATAAGTGTGTCAGCCTCTCAGTGGAGTTCTTTCATCTCTCACAAGCCCACTCCACACCACAGACACAGTCCAGTCTGCGTGCACAGCCTGACGCTGTACACACACACACACACACACACACACACACACACACACACAC
>NW_026068017.1:8474340-8567772 GCF_014885135.2 Alexandromys fortis | reverse complement strand
TCTCTCTCTCTCTCTCTCTCTCTCTCTCTCTCTCTCTCTCTCTCTGTGTGTGTGTGTGTGTGTGTGGTATACATGTATGCAGTATGTAAGGAGATCAGATGAGGTATCAGTCCAAGATTTTTCCTCAGGCACCCTCCACCTTGTATTTTGAGGCAGGGTCTCTCACTGAACCTGGAGTTTGTTGATTTGGCTAGACTTACTGGCCAGTGAGCCCCAGGGCTTCTTTTATCTCCCCTTCTCCAGCAATAGAAGTACAGGTCTGTCCCTCTGTACCCATCTTTTTATGTGGGCTCTGGGCACTGAACTAGGTTTTCATGTTGGTGCGGCAAGTATTTTTACCAATGGGGCAGTTGCCCTCTCTCCATCTTCATTCTTTGCATCAATTATTTGAGACTATTTATAGCAAACAACCCTGAGACACAGCAGTTACTGTAATGGCAAAACTTACAGATGAGGTGGTCGAGTCACAGTAAGATGAAATGACAGTGTCTACAGGTGTGTGACCTAGAGCCACCAAACTACAGTTCAAAGCCAGCCTGATGCATTCCAAAGCTCTGGTTTGTGGTCATGGGTACAGCTCAGTGGCTGGGCCCTTTCCTTAGAATTTGCGAGGCCCTGGATTTGATCGCCAGTATGAAACAAACAAACAAACAAACAAACCACAAAGAAAGAGAGAGACCCAAACAACAACAACCCTAGAAAACAAACAACAAAACAAGCCTCCCGCTTGCCTCCTACAACTTCAGGCAAACTAAATTCAAGTGAAGACATGGAACCAACAGACTTTAAGAATAGAATCACAAAGCCGGGCGTTGGTGGCGCACGCCTTTAATCCCAGCACTCGGGAGGCAGAGACAGGCGGATCTCTGTGAGTTCGAGGCCAGCCTGGTCTACAAGAGCTAGTTCCAGGACAGGAACCAAAAGCTACGGAGAAACCCTGTCTCAAAAAATAGAAAAAAAAATAGAATAGAATCACAAACTCCTCCTTTCTAAGAGAAGAAGCAGACAGGCTTGTAGTAAATGTAAAGGAGAGAGGAAGAGACAATATCCCATGTATAGAAATTAAGCTGAAAAGTGGAGTGTAGGTCAGAGACTCTTAGAACCACAGCAAGCGGCTCGAGACTCATGAGCTGTGACATGGAGGAGGAGGAGGAGGAGAATTTCCAGCATGGGGCAGATCACACAGCTGATATAAGATAAAAATTTGAGTACGCACGTAACTATGAGTGTCACCACAGAAAGTCATAAAAGAACAACTTCAGAGTTGTGCACAAGGAAGGCTCATGAAGCTGATCACAGGACCACGTTTAACAATTTTTGTCACTCAGAAAGATTTCAGAGGTAATTGTCAATTATCTAATGAAATGCATCCAGATAAAACACCCTTGACTTACGGTGAGGTGACTTTTCAATAATGCAAAAGCTGGAGTCTTTCAGGAGGAACATTGCTGAGAAATCTGAGTTTTGATCTTTTTCCTGGGTCAGCTCTACCCTCCCCACTACAGTTGCTAGTGGCAACTGTAGACCGAACTGTGGTCACAGCCTGAACAAACCACTCCCCATGTGTTTCAACGCGGATGCTCTAGACCCGGATTCTCAGGGGTAGTAAATATATTTTCGGTTTGAGAACTGTCTATATGCACATGACATCATCATGACTCAAGGAGCAATCTGCATGGCTTTGACATTTAAATCGGACCAATACAGGACAGTAGAGAGCAATATTAGTTATGGATGTGCTAACGGGATCGCTGTTGGTCAAATGCGGGGCTCCCCTTTCCACAGTGTGGAGTTACTGCAGGGAAACAGATGGTACGCAACCAGGGGACCCTTCTCAGCCTATATACTGGTCTCACAGTCGGCAGAACGCAAGGAGGTGTTCATTTCCAGATTTCACTGAAGATCCAGAAGGTGATGAAGTGCTACGCATCTAAGCTTCTACAACAAGTTTTACTGGAACACAGCCATACCTGTTCATTTAGCTGTTGCTATGGTTGACGTCCCCACTACAAGGGTGGGTGGGGCTGTTGTGACAGACTGAGCTTATAGCTTACTATCTGGCCCTTTAAGACAAAGAGCCTTGCTTGGAGAATGGTGAGGGATGGGGGGGGGGGGGCTACAAGCAATATTAAGGAGTATGGCATGGAGGACTCCTCTTAGTAACAACCTCTTCCTGGACTGTTAGAACACTAAATAAATGCTATGACATGCCAACGAATGAGAAAATTGATCCAGACTTATAAGTAAAATGTGAGCAATTTCTAAGCACAGAATCATGAAAGGCTGCTTCCAGGAATGTCAGGGCGATTTGGAAGGAAGCAATGCCACCAGACTGTCACAGGCAGCAATGATATTTCCATGTCGTTGTTGTTTCATGCCCTTTAAGAGCATTTGACTCAGTGTCCTCTTCAAATTACCCTGAGGGAA
Organism: Alexandromys fortis; assembly: GCF_014885135.2. Taxonomy (NCBI): domain Eukaryota; kingdom Metazoa; phylum Chordata; class Mammalia; order Rodentia; family Cricetidae; genus Alexandromys; species Alexandromys fortis. The sequence goes on along the minus strand of NW_026068017.1, from coordinate 8,565,345 downwards.
GACATGTCCTCACACAACCTATACCAAAAGCACCTGCCGTGTATGAAGGCAGTGTTCAGCCAACAGAAAAATGGAATGAAAACATGCGCTCATGCAGCAGCTGTAGGAATGCAGATAAGCATAATATAGACAGCATGACGTGTTATCACGTCACCTTTACCAGGCAGGGTCTGCTGTCCACCCTAGTCTGGCCATAAGCTCACTGCCTCCTGGCTGTTCCGAACCACTGTCAACCTATCAGTAATAACGGGATTCTACTAAGCAGGAGGCACATGATTATCCAGTCATCTCTCATGTCATTATTTATTGCATATATATGAATTTATATGCCTTATGCACAATTTTATACATAAGGCAGGGGTTTCTATGACTCCTCAAAAAAAAAAAAACCACCCTGCTAGATATATGTAGTAAAATTTTATTTTATTTATCATACTATACTATATCATCTGTATAATTTATACCAAATTGATATAACCTACAAATGTAAATACATATTGAAATTGTTATATGAAGTAAAAAACTATTGAAATGTAGTGCACACGTACAGTCCTATGATGACATTGGTCATATAATATATAGATTTTCAACTACCAGCCACTGCACAAAGTGGAGCCGGAAACACGTCTCATCTGTAGACATTTCCACTTAAACAGGACGAACTGAGAAACTTACGGACACTATTAAGGAAATCTTCAAAGATACTAAGAAAAATTAAATATACAAAATGAATATTTCCAGTGTCACTGTGATCCAAAGGACTGGCTTATAACAACAAACTGTGCTGAAGGACTTGCAGGGTCGGGGTAAATGGAAAGGGATCTTGTGTTTCTGACCTGGAAGAATCTGTGTGCTTTAAGCATATGGATTATGGCTCCGCTGCATATTAGTCTATAAGTGTGTTGTATTCTCAAACTAATTTTGACAGGAGTAAGTTAGCCTATGAGAAATTGTTCCTAAGTGTTTTCCGCTGCATATTAGTCTATAAATGTGTTGTATTCTCAAACTAATTTGGACAGGAGTAAGTTAGCCTATGAGAAATTGTTCCTAAGTGTTTTCTCCTATACACCTCTGTAAGTAGCCAGGAAACGGTAGACAAAGCAGACCAATGGAAAGAAACTTCTGAAGACAAAGGCCAAATCCAATTCTAAAATACATGACAAGATTCTAAACAAAACAAAATTACATATGCCTCTTAATCTAAGCCCTGAAATCTTTTCAGAGGCACTCAGATTTTAAATTTGAAAATGAGCGTGTGTATATGATGAAGTAGGTTAAAAAAAATTCCATACCATTGAGCTGGGAAATAGTCTCAACTAAAACAAATGCAGAAACTATGAAGAAAAAGATGAACAGATGAGAGGGAAACTTGAAAGGGCTGTGTGTAAAACCAGGACGCACAAGGCAACAGACTGCTAAAGTGTCTGCCGCACTAGTGATAGTGGTTTTTCTCGTATAGGTAGCGCATACACGGAGAAACACAGGCGGCAGGAAGGAAAGGAGAAAGGCTACCAGTTGGGAAGGTGCAACGTTGGTAGAGACTAACGGTGCAGATTAGAAATCTTCCGCCTATAATAGCCAAGTGACAACTTTATAGTCATGGAACAGGACGTTCCAAGGAACGATGAGAGATTCCCAATGTCAGTTTCTCCCCAGACTTTTGTCCTGGCTCTAGGAAGGATCTACCCGAGCAGTGATGAGAGCATGTACTCCTGAGACCTGTAGGCCAAGTTCCAAAGCCCAAGACATTCAATGCGGAGACCATATGTGAAGAGGACAGACAACCCCTGTGAGATGTCTAAGTGGGCAGTGGGAGAGGAGTCAGTGACTCTCCTGGAGTGCCGATTTCCACAGTCACACATTCCAATGATCTCTGCATGAATGGCTGAGACCGAGACATAAGGCAACTCAAGGGCCTCTCACAATAAATGTAGTTTAGAATAAGTTGTCCTTACACGTACTTTTGACAACACATTGAAGCATTTAAATATCTATTGGTAAGTAATACCTTTCAAGTGTCCCCAGGAACTGCCTGCGGGTCTAATTAGCAGAAAGTCAGTTTGCCCATAGGAATGTTCATCCCCCCTACTCCACCCCCCTCTGTTTACCCAGGGCCCAACCACAGCATAGCTTAGATGAACTCTGTGCTTGCAGACTGGACCCACCTGAGGTCAGCTGGTCTAAAGGTCTGTGAAATGAGCTAAGGCAGTTTCTGAGAAAACTGGTGAGTGTATCACCTCCTTGAGTGTTTGGCCTCGGGCATGACGTAAGAATTGTCAGTTTGCTGCCTGTCATAACGTGAGTTTTGCTTGTGAAAGCCTGGGCATTGCCTTCTTCATCCCAACCCTAGAACACAGCAGCCAAACTATTTCCATTGTACTAGCTTGCTCTCCATCTCTCTCTTATTGGTTAGCCTGGTTTTAAAGATCTCACTTGAAGCTCAGATTGGTCCAGGGCTGACGATGGAGCCCAGGCTGGCCTTGAACTCGTGGCAATCCTCTCATCTCAGCCTCTCAAGTGCTGGGATTGCGGCTGTAAGACTTCCTTACTGACTGTTCTCATCTAACTTTTCTTGTCTCCGCCTCCTCAACATAGGAAGCTAAAGTCAGTGGACCTCTGGGCATGGGGAACACGCTTGGGGAGCAATCCATGGCATGGCTCATCCAGCGAGCTGCTTAGAGCAGGCTTCCTACCTTGCCAGAGCTGTGGCTGCCCTGGTTTTCACAAGTGTGGGACAGGCATGCCTCCCCCAAGCCCAGCTACCTTTTATAGCCTCTTTTACTGAGGAATCCATAGGCAGGATGTTCTTCTCCACCAGTTCCAAGGGCCCTGGGCGGAGAGCAATCTTTTCATTGAGGTCATCCGCGAGGCGGGCTCTTTTCAGCTTCATCTGAGCAGTTGGGATGGATCTTTCTGCCGTGGAGGCTGCAAGGTGGAAACAGGCAGGGGCCGTTTTAGAATTTGATGTCATTTTGTTTGGTTCGCTTTCTTGGCCGGTGGCTACAAAACCCCGTGTCACACCATGCCCTACATCCTGATAATGTTTCAATGCAAGCCTCATCACTTCACAGGGATTAGCTCCAGAGAGCAGACACTTCCAAATAAAGGCAAATGAAGAGGCACGGGAAAACTGGAGAAACTCGCCTTGAGAGGATTTGTTTTTTTTTTTTTTTTAAAAAAAATGCAATTTGGCAATTTTGTAAGCAATCCGTCCATGGGTCCATGCAGCTGGCTTGACCCTAGGTTGCTGGCTTTTGAGAATGACTGGCACAGGCGGGGCCTATAGTATACACCATCTCCTGTTGAGAGTTATAGGGGGAGTGGAACCTTCTGGGGCTTTTACACTTGTCAATGCTGTGATGCTGACTGAGAGTTAAATGTGACGATACACTGAGAACTCAAGAACAATGGCAATGGGCTTTTGATCCTATTGCATGTACTGCCTTTGTGGGAGCCTAGGCAGTTTGGATGCTCACCTTACTAGACCTGAATGGAGGTGGGTGGTCCTCGGACTTCCCACAGGTCAGGGAACCCTGATTGCTCTTTGGGCTGACTAGGGAGGGGGACTTGATCGGGGGAGGGGGAGGGAAGTGGGAGTCGGTGGAGGGGAAGAGATAGAAATCTTTAATAAATAAATAAATAAATTTAAAAAAGGCAAAAAATCCTTTGAAACTGAGATTTTAACTAAACAGAAGGAGTTTTAAAAAGAAACTGAATTTTATCCAACAGGCAGCTTCTCGTCATTTGGAGGGTGGAAAAGGTGAGGTACAGAGTTCTAAATTCTACCCTTTATGGCTGACCCCAAATGTTCCCACTAGGGTGAGCTGAAGAAAAAAAAAATAAGGAAAATCTAGCCAACCTGTGGCTCTGGCGGACAAATGCAGGGTCTGTCTTAACATACTGAGCTGGAAAGATGAGGCGTTAATAGACGGCTCTCCCAACCCTCTAATACAGATCTGGGGTCTTCAGTCTGTGACTGGGCATCTCTTATGCAGCAGACAAATCCCGCAATCAGCCGCTGGCCATGCTTGTGTAGAAGCTCCGCAGGTAAGAGCAGGAGTGTTGGGGCCGCCGAGCAGATGCAGCAGGTAAGAGCACTGACTGCTCTCCAAGGGACTCTGCTTTAGTTCCCAGCACCTATGTCAGTGGCTCACAGCTTCCCGGAACCCCAGCTCGGGGGATCTGACACTCTCTTCTGGATTCTACCAGCACTCTTGTACGACGTTACTCCTCCTGCCCTTGCCGACACTTGTAATGAAACAGTAAAATAAATCTTTAGAAAAGAATGTTGCTCTCCAGCTCCTGGCTGGACTCCACTTCCCAATTCAACCCTGCCTTGGCCTCTTCTCTTCTCTCATTGGCCCTCAGCGTCTCAGCCTGCCGTGGACGGACCCACTTATTTTCCGGATAGAGATATTCCCGTGCCAACTCCTGCAGGCGCTCCCTGCTCCCTTCTGCCCTCGCGGCTTACTGTGCTGCCTTTTGCGGTCTGTTTCCTATTTGCCGTCCCCACCTCACTCAGGAGAGAGGAGCCATTTTTGTCTTAGTGGGTCTTGGGTACTCTGGGAAACTAATCCTTACTTCCTGTTGGGGAGACTAGAAGGCTCTGTGGAAGAGACAGGTCGCCGAATCAAGGGCTGGTGTGGTGGAGAACTTGATATTGATGGCAAGGATGAAAGAAGCAAGTGTTTTAAAGAGCTGGGCAGGAAAGTCAGGCAAGCATTGAGTCACACTGCACCTCTCAGGCTTTCTCAACCAGGGTGCCCTCTGTGCGCGTGGGATCCCAAATGCCCTGGCTGTGCATGAGAAAATGAGACCAGCAGGGAACTCCCCCACGCTGCCCCAGTCCTTCTGAGTTGTCTGTTTTTATTATTAGATCAATACATTTTCTTCCCAGAACTGGGCCACGAATGCGCATATTTACATGTTTAGTTTGCCTTCCCAGAAGTTGTCTAAAAGTCCTGTTTTGCTTTCTGCTGTTTTCACTAAACATTCTCTAAGCTTTTTCTTATTAACTCATTATTCTCCAAATCCCTAGCTATGGTGGCTGTGTGGTATTAAACTAGACAGAGGATCCCCAGTTTACCTGGGGGTCCCCTATTGTTGGACATTTTACCAGTTTCAATGTTTTCCCCTCCAAATATAGCTCCATGCTAAACACATTGCATCCAAACCTTTACAAATGCAAGTTAGACACACGGTCAAGGAGTTTGGCACACTCTGCCAAGCTGCCCTGTAGAAACTGACCTGGCTACACCCCAACAACAGAGTACAAATGAGGCGTTTTTGCCACATACAATATTTATTTTTATTTTTTAAATTGTTTTTATTGAGCTGTATATTTTTCTTCACTTCCCTCCCATCCTCTCCCCTCCCCTTCTACCCTCTCTCAAAGTCCCCATGTTCCCAATTTACTCAGGAGATCTTGTCTTTTACTATTTCCCATGTAGATTAGATCCATGTATGTCTCTCTTAGGGTCCTCTTTGTTGTCTAGGTTCTCTGGGATTGTAAATTTCAGGCTGGTTTTTCTTTGCTTTATGTCAAAATCCACTTATGAGTGAGTACATATTACATTTGTCTTTCTGGGTCTGGGTTACCACACTCAATATGATGTTTTCTAGCTCCATCCATTTGCCCACAAATGGAGTATACCACACAGCGGCAAAAAACAATATTTATTTTCATTTGCTAACTCAACCATTGAAAATCTGTATCACAATTAAATGGCATTTCTTGCACAATTTGCATAGCTATAATTTTGTGCCAACATGACAGCGGCTCCCAGAGTCTTCATAGATGCCATTGTAAAGGAGGTAAGAATTTTGTCACTTGTGCCCGAGAGCCCTTAGGTTCTTCAGAGCCTCCCCTTCAGACTCTGTGCTGCCTTCTCTCTACCTTACAGCGTCCCACTCACTCCATGGTGGTAGAAAGGTCAGGAAACCAGAAGGATGGAGACGATGCTGATCAAAGAGAAAAGACTCTCTTATGGTCTCTGTAGCTACTTTTGAATGCCTGTCCACACTTTCTTAGTGGGAAGTATGGTCTCAAATATAAGAGTCAAATTTATTTTTTTTCTTTTGTTATTTACCTCCTTCTATACATCTCAGATCTGTAGCACTAGAGCAAAAAAAAAAAAAAAAAAAAAAAAAAAAAAAAAAAAAAAAAAAAAAAAAAAGACAATGTCTTGTTTCCAAGAAGCAGTTCAAAGCCAGCAGATGCAATGAACAACTTTGTGAGTATGATGGGACAACATGCAATTGGGACAATATCACAAAATTGATTTTCACTTGCATTTAAAATTTAATCACGTAAAAACTGTTTTCATTGATTATTTCTAGATTTTAAAGTCTCTGTATGATATTTCACAAATATCCATAATTTGAAAACTAGGACTTTATGTGTGAATTTTGCATTCAATTTTAAAGATTATTATTCCATGTAAAGTGTAGATTTGTGAATAAAAGTATGGTTGAACAAAAAAAAAAAAGAGAGAAAAGACTCACAACTTCCTCTCTATTTCAGGACCTTTTCTACCCTGTACAGCTTGCATCCAGACTTGGAAATTCATATTCTAGAGAGAGCACCCTGGTGCTGGGTGCATGCTGCACCTCCACCTTAAATGCCCCTCCATCTTCCTGAACCTGGACCATACTTCACATCCCAGCTCCTTCCCTTCCCTTCTGCAGTCTATTCTGAGTCTGATGTCTCCCTTCTGAAGCCTCCTCCGTGCATTCCCACCACCATGCATGTTCTGCGTGCATTCCCACCACCGTGCATGTTCTCAGTGCATTCCCACCACTGTGCATGTTCTGCGTGCATTCCCACCACCGTGCATGTTCTCAGTGCATTCCCACCACTGTGCATGTTCTGCGCGCATTCCCACCACCATGCATGTTCTGCGCGCATTCCCACCACCGTGCATGTTCTGCGCGCATTCCCACCACCGTGCATGTTCTCAGTGCATTCCCACCACCGTGCGTGCTCTCTATGCATTTGCAACATGCATTTTCCCTATTGTGCTGGGTGGCGAATGCTAATACTCTTGTCTTTCTTCTCTGATACCCTGAAGGGTTCACTAAGGGCAGACATTCACATCTCTGGTCATTTCTGCACTGACAAAGTCAGCCAAACCCTTGCAACCCTCTGTGCAGCACTTTCCCACTGATTAAAGAGGTCCCAGAAAATGTCCAAGTAGAGGCTGAGCCTCTCTGAAGCTGGCACCAGAGGGCAGAGCATTCCCATTGCAGAAAAGGCCTCTGCTCCCCTCAGGTGTCAGACTAAGATGGCAACTAGGCGTTTACTTTGTTTCCTATTTCCCAACATGATCAGGACCCTTTAAGACAGTTCCTCAAGTTGTAGTGACCCCCCCCCATTCATACAATTATTTTTGTTGCTACTTCGTAAGTGTAATTTTGTTACTGTTATGAGTCATGTGTTTTCTGATGGTGGTAGAGGACCCTTGTGTAAACCCAAACCAAAGAGGTTGCCGCCTGCAGACTGAGAAGCGCTGCACTGGAACAAAAAGGCATCCACGGGGCAGAATCGAGCTGCTATGTGATGACTATGGGAACAACTAGATGAACTCCCCATGTGGACAGAGGAGGACTCTCTGTAGGTGATCAGCAAAATAATGGAGCTGCCTGGCCTTAGGGTCAGGAATGGTGTAGGTGAGGCAGGAAATCAAATCTGAAGCAAATGTGTGGCTTTCTAAGTCTTCTGTGTGGCTAAGAATGACTGGATGACTGTTCAAAGATGCCCCGATGCAAAGCTGGTACATATATGCCTATATGTATGTATATATACATACATATGTATGTATATGTATACATATATACATGCATATATATTTGGTTTAGAAAGATTTTTATTTTATTAATTCATTTATCTTTGGAGAGTCTTTTAAAGGGACTTAGCAAATACAGAGACAGGAAGGTCTAGTGAAATGGCCCCCTGCTGGGCAGACACATCATTGTTTGTGATTTAGGTAGCCTTACCTTGGAGAATGTGCATATTAACCAGGCTGCCACGATCAGACCTGTTTCTGCCCTTGTGCTTTAGGGAATCTTCAGTCTGTAGAACAAAAGCACAAAACTCTCAATTTCTCTCCACAGAAAAAAGTACTCTATGAGTAGCAAATGAAAAATACCCTCCTTTCCCCATGTTTTTGCAAAGAAACACAAAATTTCCCCTTAGAATTTCAGTATGGAAAAGAAGGGCAGAGGGGTGAAAAGCCTGGGCCCGAGTCAAGGGCTCTAAACATAAACACAAAGGCAGCCTAGCGATGTTCATACGACAGTTGGCCTGCAGTCACTTTGCTGTAATGGATCTGATTGCCTAATTGTCACCAAAGCTACCAACGTCAGAGATAAACCATTGCACAAACTTGCACTATGATGGACTCTCTACAGCCCTTGCCAGTGGTCTCTGACATGGCGAAGTGTGGAACCTGCAGTCCAGACTTTGGAAGGCACCCGGGGAAGGGTGGTGTGCCACATCTCACTGCCATGGAGGAGCTGTCTGGAGGACTGACAGGCGAGGCTCAAACCAACTGAGGCTCACAGGCTTCTAACTCCCTCTTCCAGGTTCTTCCCTCTCCCTATTCTAGGTCTCCCTACTGCTGGTGACATCTGTTGTTCATTATTCTGCCTTGCTAGGAATCCCAGCCCCTCACAAACAAGTTGGGAGAAACGCAAACTCTGTTCTTCCTGTCTATTCACAGTCAGGCTACAAGGCTGCAACTAACAGACAAGGAAAGACACCAGCCAGTCATTTCCATGTCCCAGAAGGTGCTGGTGGCTTTTACATTGTATTGATGTCACTGATATTATCAGGAATAGAAATCTATGATGAAGGTGACCAATGAGTATGTCAAATTTCCCTTTAAGTGAAAAACCGAAATAAGCCAAACAACCCTGTCCCCCAAATGAGAAAATCAAATGAATGCCGTTCTTTGTGTAGCTCTTTCTACTCACAACCTTCTTCTTTCCACTGAACACTCTTATGGAAATCTGAGTTTGCTAAGAATGACTGTACCGACAGGGCAATGGCGGTGCACACTTTAACCCTAAGATTCAGAAGTGAGAAGCAGGCAGATCTCTATAAATTTGAGGCCATCCTGGTCTACAAAGCGAGTTTTAGGACAGGCTTCAAAGTTGCACAAAGAAATCCTGCTTTGAAAAACAACAACAACAACAACAACAAAAAATAAAGTAAAAGATAACTCAGTGGGAAGGCCAATCTTCCTTCCTTTCTTAAAGGTGCTTTGACCTTTTGACCTCTAGCCTATCTTTGATGACTGTCCTCCAACCTGGAGTGATTAAAAACATTTGCTTTTTAAACCAAAAACTATCACTCTTAGAGCTGACACAGGAGGTGTCGTTTCCACAGTTGTCTTTGTTCATGGGAGTGCGAGTCCACACAGAATGAGGACAGGGATGTGGAGTTTCCTTTGGAGTTTGTTGTAGAAATCCTACGTACCCGAGCCAACATTTTAGCATGCAATATCTATACCCTGTCAGCCACCCCTTGTTCAGAAAAGGCAGTTTGCAAAACTTACCTTGTCACTCTCCAAACTTTTTCTTGGGTCATGGAATTCAGTTGGACTTTTCAGTGCTGCAAAGAAAGATAAGGAGATGAGCCGGGGCTGGCTTGAGGCGGGGTCAGTCTTGCAGGGTTGCCGTGTGCTTGCTGAGCTATGCACAGTCTGGAAGTGATGGCCTCTATCAGGCTACAAGCAACAAAGAAGAGAGACTCAGAGGATGCCAGCTGCCCAGAAGCCACAGGAGACAGAGGAAGGCAGAACTCGGGGGTAAACCAGGAAGAGCAGCAGGGGCAGGATTTGTGACAAGAGAAGTGGTGGAGGCAGGCCATGCCAGGTTTCTGAGGACACACGGGGGCCAGGCTAGAATAACATTGGTTTGAGGGCTAAGTGGGGCAGCTAACACCCTCACTGACTTCACTAAGCCTTTAGTTCTATAAGCTTGGAGGATAGTTGTAGTCTGGGATGCATGTGGCTATCCTGGAGGAAAAGACTATTTCGGAATAGAACGTGGCTGGTTGATCATGGGCAGGCAGTCAAGGGTGTCAAGTGAGAAGCTGATACTCAGAACATGAGAGCTCAAAGGGTCCAGTGAACTCCAATCCCTGTCCTAACCAAAGTGGGGAAACTGAGGTCCATGGCCATGGATTGCCTTGTATGGGAACACACAGTTGGCTCCTAGGTCCTCTGATTCCCTCATTTTTTTTTTCAGGAGTGGGGTTCCAGCTGCTCTCTGGCAGCAGAGGTGGCCTTCCCCAGGCAGTCCTGTCCAGTGGCACAGAGTGGCACAGTCCTGTCCCAGTTAGCACTTCCGGTCTTCTTTGTGTCCTCCCATCTCTCCTTGGAAGCACCTCTTCACTAGGGTTCCGTAAACTCGGAGTAGCAAACGTGCAGAGCAGCTTTCTGCGCACATCTGAATTTCGTGTTGGCTTCCTGGCCGCCTGGGAACAGTGTCAGCTGGAAGCCATAGACAATCAGGCTTCACTGCAAGTGAAGAGGTTGAGCAGAGTACGGAGTTGCCTTGCTTTTCTTTTTAAATTAGTCATTCGTCTGGATATGTTTATGAAACACACGATCCAGATTCTACAAATATTCTAGCAGGTGTCCACACTCACATTACAGGCAAGGATGTCATTTTCTGAATCTTGAATTGGGTTTTTGACTAGGTCAGTGTGTGTGTGTGTGTGTGTGTGTGTGTGTGTGTGTGTGTGTGTGTGTGTGTACCTGTACGGAGCTCAAACTAACAGGACCTGGTAGTACATAGTGGGGTTTGGCCATATTATCTTCTCTGTAGGATGCTGTTTGGGCATGCTTACCAATTCCCCCAACTCAGTCCCACATTAGCAATGCTGACCAAAGGCCATGCCAAAATTGTCCCAACTGGCTGCTTTGTACCCAATATAGTCCACATTACCCGTTCTCTCTTCGACTGGAGCAGCAGAGGCTCTTTTTCAAAGGGAAAAGGACAGATAGCTTGACTATCACATTTCACACTGACCTGGCAAGGATTTTTGAGCTTCTGTTTGATTGTTACATATTCCACCTTAAAATGGGCCCCCCAGCTACACTTACTACTGTCGATGCCCCTCCCCCCTTTCTTTCTCACTTTTTCCCAGCCAAGCTTTTCTGAGAAACAAGCGTGTAGTGCTATTGTGGCTCATGTGCTTTCTTCAACAGGAATCTCGGTACCCTTGGGAAGGAGGCTTGCCTTTTCTCATATTTGATCTGTGGCACTCACAATGGGAATGGGCAGAGTGACTCCCTCTTGCCAAGCTACCAGGTCACAGAGTCTACTCGGGCCCCTGTAATGTGTGAGTTCTGCACCAAGAGGTGTCTACCTCTGTCCCATCTCCTGGTGTCCATGGAATTTTAAGCATTACATGTTAGTAGGGCCGAATTACTTTCATCACCAGTAAAGGGACTGATTCTGAACTGACCTTTATTGAGTGGTTAGGAAGAATAATGTGTTTTTCCTGGAGGTAGTCTCCAAAGGGAACCATAATCTTTAGATATTGCCCACATTCTAAACACATTTTGTTTTTTAAAATTATTGTATGTATGATGTTTATGTGGGGGCGCTATGATGAGGGGCATTGAGGAAGACAGAGGATGACTTTGTGGTGTTAGCTCTCCCTTTTCACATTATGGGAGTTCTGGGCATTGAGCTTAGGCTGTCAGATTTGTGTAGCAAAGGCCTTTAGCCACGGAGCCATCTTGCTGGCCCACACAATGCTTCTAATTGGACATGAGGGAAATTTACCAATTCTGTATCCTTGAGATTCTTCAGGTCTCACCAGCGGAGCTTCTTCTCCCTTCTTCTAGGAAACACTGCATCCCCTGCCCTGCCCTGGTTCTACAAAGCCACAGCTCACTGTCACTTCCTTTCCTAGGAAACACCGAAACAGTTTAGTCCTCGATGTTAGGAGCACAGTGGTCTTCTGGAACCTTCTACCGCAGGGTGGGAAGCTATGGCCATTTAATGAGGTATTGAGAAGAACAGGAAGAGGCCTACATGCTGCCCTCACCGAGCTATGCTCTCCTCGGGGTTTGCCGTGGGGGTCGGGTGTGCTATGGGGCACTAGCTTGAGGTCACACTATGGAAAACTCCCCAGCAGAGTGGCCCAGGGGTTGAGGTTTGTCTACCCTGTGACTCCAGAGAATGTGGGCTCTAGCCATCTCCCCTGCAGGCCTCCAAAAGTCATAATGCCTCCCTCGGTTGATCTTTTTTTTTTAATACACAAAAGACCACTTCTGCTGCCAGCCCAGGGAGTATCAAATGGCAAAATTTCATATTTAAAGGACACTGACATTTAAGATGGAAAAGGAATTTGGATTTCTAAATTAAAAAAATAAGTCCATGTGATTTCAAATTAGAATTCGACTATAAATCCAGTCAGCCACACATCTGACTTGTTCCCCTGGAGGAAGATTAATCGCTCCTCACAGGGGAATTCGTGTTCTCGCCTCAGCGTTCAGTCGCAGGCTATTCCTATTTCTGTCCCTGCAGCTCCAACTAATTTGGGTCAGCTGTGTGGACAAACATTCGCCTAGATAAGAACAGGCCTCCTGCGGTCCGTTGTGCTCCACTCCGACTTTAGGCCTTCAAGGGGATCCAGTGAGGCCGAGGTTGCAGAGAACTCATTAAGGCTGAGGCGGGGCTCTTTTAACCGAGGGCTGGGCGTTGGTGTTGAGTGGCAGCCCACTAGGGATGCCGTGCGGCACTGACTTCTCTCTAGGGGACCTCTCACTACCAGGCCCAGAGAGAACTCTGGGTACTCTGTCCTATACTCCACTGAATAGAGACGGAAGGAGATGCCAAGGGCTACAGAGGGTTCTTAGGACAGGCCCCCAGGAGCGGCAATTCCCAGCATCAATTGGGAACTTGTTAGACGTTCAGGCCCTTGAACCCCATCTCAGAACCACAGCCTCAGAATTTCTGGGAGGGAAGCATAGGAATTCGGCTTTGAACAAACTCTCCAGGTGTTGTTGATACCCAGGTTTAAGGACAACAGCCCGTGGGACTTGTAAGGCTAGTGTGCCCCTATTGAAGGAACAGATACAGCTGGTTCTAATGAGAAGCACTGGACTGGGATTGCCGGGATTGGATTTCAGTTCCTAGAAAGGATGCTCTGTGCCTGACAGTCTCTTTTGCCATTGCTACCTGGAGTCACAGCAATGCAGTTTAAAAGTGCCAGCTCCAGTGAAAACCATTTGCTAGTAAGTTTGTAGCTCACTTGTAGTTAGTTGAAAATAAGACGTGGATTAATAATGAATTTAGTAATAATTAGGCTTTTTAAATTTTAATTTTATATGTTTTGGTGTTTTGATGGCATGTATGCGAGTGTACCCTGTGTGTGCCTGGTTCCCACATTGGCCAGAGAAAGGTGTCAGATCCCCTGGAACTGAGGTTACAGAAGGCTGTGAGCTACCATGTGGGTGCTACAGGGTAGTCTGTGGGGAGGGAGACACGGTCATGTCCATACATAATCACAGTGCTGTGTGATTAAAGGCATCCCGGGTACCTGAGAATTTAAGACCCATCTAGTTGAGACCTCTCCTTGCTCGTATAACCTTGAACGAATCCAGTAGGTTTTCTGCACTCTTGGCTTCCCACTTATAAAATGGACTTCATGGTGTTTGCTCACACTGCCTTGCTTTGAAAGGCGAACAGGCCTTGAATACTTCCCTCTGAATAGTCAGGATACAGGCTTTGTGGAGGTGATGGCAGCTTGGAAATTATTCTCTCTATGTATCTATCTCTTTCTCTCTGAGGGGAAGTTGGTAATAGATCGCTTATTCTGTGCTCAAGTTATAGTCTTTGGGGTTTGAAAACAGTGTATTTGCCCAATGTAGCTGGTGGCATTTAAGACCTGGTGTGTACACTAGAGTCTGACCTCACACATGCAAATACTTGGGAGTTCCTCCTGTCGTGGATACAGAGACAAATTCAAAGCCTGTCTCCAGTGACTGGTTCTCTGTTTCTTAAGAAACAGGCAACTGGAAAATTGAGGGAGAGATGAAAGAGAAGAGAGAAGACACAATTGATCCAGCTTGGCACGGAAGTTCAGGGTACCGGCCCCTAGCTCTGAGGGCGAGATGGTAGGGAGAGAGGAAGAGGCAGACAGATTAATCCCCTCGTGCCCCGCGTTCTGCTCAGGCAGCCAACAGTGTGTGGTAGGTGCCCGTGGGGAGAAGCCAAGTCAGCTGGTGCACTGAGAAAAGGCAGGGGACTCTGTCCCGTGAATGTCTCAACACTATGGTGAGGCTGCATGGGGGGTGGGTGTGGGGATGGCCCGTCATTCTTCTGGCTACTCAGGAATGCCACAGAGTTCAGGGGTTTACCAAGGCTTTGCGGTAAGTATGTGGCTGATGTAGCTTGGATTAGTCTGCAAAACAAATAAAGGCAGCACCATTCACCGACAGCTCCTCGTGTCTCCAAATTCATTTACATAGATCAGATCATTGAACTCGAGCTGCCCGGAAATCCCTCTCCAGTCAGAGGTGGCTTTCTCTGAAACTGTGGGCACACAGTGACCTCTCTGCTCTCTAGGTCCTCAAACATCTATCCCAGTTCTGCCCTCTCCTTTTCCATTCCAGGAAGACAGCTGTATCCCTGTATTCCCTGAGTTTATCCCCATTAGGTGTTCTTTGGTAGCAGAGAGGGAAGCAACACTCAGGTTCCTCCTTCAAACCTCTTGGTACCCATTCTCAAGAAGAGCTCTACACTTCCCCAACTGCTCAACAGAAACAGTTAAACGAGGGCTCCGTGGAGCTAGCTCCTTAGTGACTCAGAAACTCTGTCTGATTCCTGTGTGTATGCCCTAGGTACAGCCTTACTCCTAGTAGATGCTCATAGCTCTAAGGCCATTTTTAGTACATCCAGGTCAAGAGGCTGAGAATCGTTTATGTGGGAGCTTTGGAAGGGGTCAAAATAAGATGGAGCCATTTAAGATTCTGAATTCATGATTGGAGCAAGTTCGAGCCAGATCAAATCCTAGCACAGAGGTGGGAGTGGGGCATGAAATTCCACCTCTAACTTTGGGGTTATTGACAATTGTTAGCTGCTGGGAGAGGGAGTTTCCTCTAAGAGTATAGCTCCCCTGGTCGATGATGCTCTGTTGGAAGCCTACGTGTCTTTCACATCATTGGTTTAAATAAAACAACATAAAGTTGGTTGGGTACGGAATCTGGGGTGTGTTTGGGAAGAGTGAATATAAGCGAAACTCTTAATGCAGCTATCAAATGAATAATAAAAATTTTAAAAATAAAAGTGTCTGCCTGGCAGGGTGATGCTCAGGTATAAGGAGTGCAGGGAGGATATTTGTATGAAAACAATGAGGAAAACACTCCTTGACGTTCCCAACGCCAGAGGGAGCCCTCTTCTAAAGCCCCAAGAGTGAGCTTTCTTCATAGCCTACATCCTTGAGCCTGCAGACCTGGTGAAGACATCCTTTCAAACCCTAGCTTCAGTGGAGAGTCAGAGAGTTTCATATGGGGAATCATGTGTATGTCTGAGATATAATTCAAACAATAAAGTTTTAGATTTCTTGACTGTTTGGAAAGATGGACTTCACCACTCACTGTGAAAGCTGTCTTAGGATATGGCTCAGCCTCCTACTCAGGTCCAAAGAAAACTTTTTTTCATAAGTTGCTCTAAGGGTCTACATTGGCCTAAGAATGTAAGAAGACATCTGTCTTCACTTCTAATCAAAAAATGGTGCATTTAATTTTATTCAAAGCACCAGAAGTGGGAAAACCATAAACTCATACAAACTCATAAAAACAAGTGAATGATTTTAAAGTGATTGGAGGTATTGGTAAAAAAATTGTTGCTGCTACTGGTGTGGACTGTTTGTTACTTAGAAGCAACCTCAAAGCCTGCACATTGTATGACCATGAAGAAGGAAGGAAGGAAATTGAACCCTGTGGGACGAGGTGGACAAGTCATCTGGAAAGAACATCTCAGCTCATTGGGCTGGGAGAAGAGAAAACACTGTTTATCATCACACTGAGAAAAAGTGAGATCCCTCAGAGCTGGTCAGAGTGAAACATCTCATTGAGATGACTGGGCCATCCTCCACATTTTCCCAGTGGGTCTCTGCAGTATTGGAATCAAAACCAGGGTTTTTTTTTGTTTTGTTTTGTTTTTTGTTTTTTTGTTTTTTGTTTTTTTGCACTAAAAGTGGGTGTTGCACCGTGAGTCACACCCCACATTTCTCCTTGACTATTTTGGCTGCAATGATTTATGTTTTTACAAATGTAAAACAATTTCTTTTGCACATTTGAGAAAAAAGATCTGTGTAGGGCCTGAGCCTTGCGGGTAGAAAGGGGGTCTGTGTGGGCACTGGTTCTGGCCTCTGCTCTATCACACGAAGAGAGAAATGGCATTTCTGCAGGCTCTGGAGATAACCCAACGTGAAGAAACTGCCCAAGAGTGGTGGTTCCCCGTTAACTACGTATATGTGACAATTGAGAATAAATCACTAAAGTGGCCATGGTTTTGTGTGTGGGCAATTTATAGTAAGTTGTGAAATTTTCAGAGAGAATTACAGTTATTTCACACCGTGGGCCAAGTGAGATTTTACAATAATCTTATTTTATGTATTAAGTTCTTGCACGTGAATAGGAGAGGGACCTGGAACTCGCTGGATCTGCTTTAGGACATTAGAAAACTCTCTCAGGCCTTCAGCTTCATCTCCATGAATGTTAGCTAGAAATAAGGATTTGACTACCGTGAGTGTCTCAGATGTCTGCTGAAGAGAAATATCACTCTAGTGAGGAGACTGCAAGGCTCCTAGGAGAGCCGAGGAGAGGCCCAGGGAGTGTGCGGACCATGAGCACTGCCTTGGCTAGAAAATGTGTAGATGGTTTCCTGAAAAACTTTTAAAAAAATAACTGAAAAACTTAAAAAGAAAAAAAAACATTTCAGTTATGTACACCTGACATGACAGCCGTGACCTAAACTACATCCCGGGGATCGTCGCTGTCTTGACCTTTTATTTTTCACTTGTTTCCAGATTTATACCCATAGGCTTCAAAAATATTCTTATCCAAAAGCAGGCTGTGAAATCCAGGTTCAGCATTTGGGCATGTGGGCTGAATTTTGTTTTAAATCAGTTGTGAACTTGGATGAACTGAGAGGTTCTGGTGTGTGTGAGCCATCTGCCCTTCCAAAATGAGGAGGGGACACCTCTGAGGACATGGCCGTGAGATTTGCAGTCTCAGATCCCTGCCTTCCTTCCATCTTTCTCACTTTCAGGAGACTGACCAGACGAAAACACCAGACACGAGCTTGCCGTCTCTGTTTCCCAGCAGGACAGTGCTGCTGGAGCAGTCAGTACTGAGATTACAGGACCTTCTGTCCCTTCTGTGCTCAGGAAAAAACTCTAAAGAAGTTTTGCTCCAAAGGTGAACATATGCTCACCTCATATGCTTAGCTAATATGAGGGCCGCTTTTGAATTACAAAAGGGAAAGCTTGAAGATTCTCAGCTCTGGGCAGTCCTCGGGCCTCAATACGCCCCTATACATATTAACCACCATAGTCTTGCCTAGGGTACAGTCTGAGAGGTGTATATTAAACACTGAAGCCCAGTACTGTGCAACGATTCACATTTCTGCAGGTGTTATTATGAACACAGATTTTTATATTTTATTTGGAGAATTAATATGACCTAGAAGAATTGGAACTGTGATTTCATGTCTGGGACACCTTCCCCTGTACTTCCCTAGACAACCAAGAATTAGCTTTAATTGTTAGAAAATTTCAAATAATCTTCTAAAACCTGTGATAATTCTTCTTTGACTCATACTTTGGGCAGTAGTTCAACACTGTATTTAGTATTCATGCTAGAACGGTATTGTAACTGAGTCTTCTACAAAGGAAATACTTGACAATATTTAATTAATTGTGGGTTCAAATAGCTGAACCCAAACCAAAAAAGGAAAAAAGAAAAAGAAATAGCATACACTTGGTACTTCTAGAAGAACCAGTTTCAAAAGTAGGAGAAGAGCCAGAGACGCCCACCATCCACTGAGTTTACCCTGGGAGTAAATCTACTATATTGGAGTCTTAGGAACAGCTTCTACATAGGCAAGGGTAGGAGACAAAACATCCACAGCCTAGATGTCCTCGGATTCAGATTCCCGGGGATCTCCGCTGATAGATACGTCGCCTGAGACTAGCTGATCTCTAGGGTCTTTTTGTTTCCTGGATATCACAGCTCTGAGGGGATGAGGAAGAGCGGCGGGTACTCACGTGGTATCAAGCCTTGGTTAGCCAGCTGCTCCTGGGTCCTTCGCTGTTGAAGCCGTAACTGTAAGACTTGGAAAAGGAAGCACGAGTGTGTGAGTTGGGACAGAAGAACCCCAGTCACATGTTTCATCACACTTTCCTAGCCCTTCTGGTTTAAGGTCCAGAACAGCTCTGAACAAGATGGTGAAGTACATTGTTATTTCTGAGGCAGACAGAGAGAGAAGCGTGAGAGGAGCAGGACGCTCGCAGGGCTGCGAGTCTACGGCGGCTAGAAGACTGGGCTCCTTTGAAGAGACTGTTATTTCTCCACACGGTGTTTCCCCCTCTCTACTACACTGTTTCTGAGATGGATGTGACCCAGTGCTAGCTGGGTGGCAGCCTGCGACTCCAAACGGGAGACAAAGCGAAGAAAACATCAGCTGCAAGGGAGGACCCGCTGGAGCCCAGATTCCATCGCCACTCCTTAGTGTGCACCTGGGCACACTGCTGACTCTCCTGGATCTCGGATTTCTCATTTGTTATAGGAGCCACACCCACCTGTCAGCATTGTTATGAAGCCCAATAAAGCAAATGTATTCACAGAGCTTAGCAAGGGCCTGTCAGCAATGCCATCGTTAGATGCTAGAACTAGGAGAGTCTGGGATTCTTATGGGAATTTAAAGGTTATCAGATTTATTCCTCTCTAAAAAAAGCTATAAATTATCCAAACATTATATTATGTACGTGCATTAGATATTCACAACACAAAGATCATGCATAAAACATGTGCCTGTAAAATGTTAACACTGAATAGTACAGGATTGTTAAAATGTGAGTAGAATATTTACAATTTTTTTCCTTTCTCTCAAACACATTCTGCCTTTGGAAATACAGCTTTCCCTTCATGAATATTCTATTTTCTCAGGAAGATTCTGGTTTCCCATCCTGATCCTTGGCTTCGGTGGTTGGGAATAAGAACGTACATTAGTCGGCCTCCATTACTGTCACCAAATACCTGATGTAAACACTGTGGAGTGGAAGGGCTCGTTTAAACTTGTACATTCAGAGGTTAAACCAACCCTGTCACCGATTAAAAACAGAAAACGCTGAACAAACCACACACACACACACACACACACACACACACACACACACCCTGAAGAAGCTGATTGCAGAGAGCACCGAAGCTTGGAGAAATGACTTGAAGTTCCAACTTTGGAAGCTTAGGCTTGAAGACACCCGTAGTGAGAAAAGTGACAGAGACACCTAGAACTCCGGAAGCAAATCAAAGCTCAAACTCCAGGTCAGAAGCATCAGGGACCGGTGTTCTGCTGAGTCCTGTCAACTGCCAGAGTGAGATGAAAGGCTCAAGCAAGAGGGCAGTTAGGAGCAGGGAGGCCCCTAGCTCATCAGGATCCCCCAGTGTCACACTGATTCCTATTGTTTCCATGGGGCAGACTCTAGACACAAGGGCGAGAGTCAGCTTGGTTTACGTCTCGGTGGATTAATTGTCTACTATGATAAACACAGAAAAATCTGTATTTCCAGAGGACTGTGACAGACTTTGGGGTTATATAGTATATGGCTTGTCCAATGTCTGGGGAACAACTTAAGATTACACACAAAGAAACAAGTCATTGGAACACATGCTAAGTGGAAACGACAAAATAAAATAAACCCACATTTTGGTCTTGGGTTGGGATTACCTATGGTTGGGATTACCAGATAAGGATTTAAAGGGAGTGATTTTTCAGCCACGTTCAATAAAGTCAAAGAAGCAATGATCAAAATGAAAGAAAGGATGGACAATCAAACTACAACACACACAGAGAAAGGAAATGGGAATACTGCAAACCTATCTGTAGAATGGTCTGGAAAACACTATTGCATGGAAAATGGGTTTGCTAGGTCTGTAAATGACAAAGGGCTGAGTCATCTCAGAGGTCCATCAAACTGAAGGAGGGAAAACAGAGGGAATTAAGTGAGCAGATTCTCTGGGGTTTATAAAACAATATCCAAACACCTGCCTCTGAGGACTTAAGATTGCCAAAGGACGCACAGCAGACGAAACGGTGGCTAAACAGCATGACTAGGGAGGTAACGTCAGCTTGAATGGCCACAGGCTTCTCATCAGAACTCCGGGAAGATGGGAGATCAAAATGAACCCAGAAGCTCTCAGCCTGCACAGAAGCGCCCTACAGAAATGAAGGTGGAGTCAGGTGATGTTCGGAGTAAGGAAAATAAGGACACCAGCTGACAGCTCACGCCGTTTCAAGAATTGATTATGGAAACTAATGCCGAAAGGAAACCTGGGTATTCAGAAATAAGGATATGAGCAACACTATCTAGAAGACATTTAAGATTTATTCCTTTCTTATTAATTTAAAAACCGTGTCTATTGGGAGGAAGACTGAGCACCGCCTGCTGGCTTTCCCGAGGGGCGTGGATGCAGTGCAGACAGGATGGCTGTAGGGTAACAGATCTTCTCTTCTTGGGTCTTGAGCTTCCCACAAAGGTCCTCACGGCCAAGGCTTGGTCTGTGGCCTAAGTGCTCAGGAAGCGAAGGACAATTTAGAGCCCAGGAAGGAAGCTGGGTCACTAGGGGTGTGCCCTTGGATGAAACACTGGGTCTTGACCCCTTCTCTCGTTCTTTCTGCTGTTCGAGATGTGTTTCCTTCTCTGCCGCATGCTCCTGTCATGCTGGGCTGCTTCCTGCAGGCCCAAAGCAGCAGAGCAGCTGGATCATGGACCGGGACAAGACAACCTTTCTTGTTTGTATGTTGGTTATCTCAGGTACTTGCGACTATACTTTTTACTAAAACGGGTTATTGACTACATACTTTCTATAATATTCACACAGTGGTATGACTTCAATGATAAAAGCTAATAATGCATATTATAAACCCCAGAGCACCCCTTCCCAAAACAGAAATACACCTTTAACAGCCAATAGAAAGGAATGCTGGCTGGTTCAGTCGTGGTGGTACACACCAGTAGGATTTGCTGAAGGAGGAAGAGGAATGAGGATCATGAGTTCGAGACCAGTCTGGGCTACACATTCTTGCTGGGTGGTGGCACACACCTTTAATCCTAGCACTTGGGAGGCAGAGGTAAGCGGATCTCCAAATTTGACATCAGCCTGGTCTACAGAGTGAGTACTAGGACAATCAGGGCTACATAGAGAAACCCTGTCTAAAAAAAAAAAACAAAAAAAAACAAAAAAAACTAATAAACAAACAAACAAGGGGATGCTAAATTATCAAAATAACCCAAAGGAAGAAAGAAAAGAAATATTGGGAAAAAGAGAAGCTTTAGACCTCACTGAATCAGTCATCAGAACAGAATTCGCTAGGAAGACATGTTCAGAATGGGTCTTAAAGGAATGTTAGTTAAGTCAGTTTTTCCTACCTTATTATAAAGATTCGGATTAAAATGAATTGAAAACGGCCTGCCACTCAAAAAGTGTCAAAAAACCTGAGTGATGGTTAGAATATCGCACAAAATGGACCTCTAGTCAAAGAGCTTGCTAGATGCCAAAGGCATTTTAGAGGCAGGTGAGATGGCACAGCGGGACAAGGTTCCTGTCACCCAGGCTTCCCATCTGAGTTCCATTATAAGACACAAAAGGACTCCAGCAAATTGTTCTATCCTCCACATGCGCACTGTGGCACACACGCATACAAAATAAATGAAGAAATGGTTTTTTAATGTGGCATTTTAGAATTAAAAAAATGGACAATTACTAGTAAGATATTGCAACTGTACACAGACAACATGAGTGTGTCCTCTCTCAACATTTGATTAATCTAAATGAAAAAAAAAAAGTCCCCAGCAACTCAGAGGAGTGGAACAGTATGTACAGCCTTATCTTAATTGACTTGTTTCTTGGCTTGGTGGCAGAGCCCTGCCCCCAACAACTGCAGACAACAAACCCTACCAACGTCAGAAGGGCTTAGCTCACTCAGGGCGTGTTCTCTTATTAGACTGGAATTAATTAGAAATCAGGAGCTATATGTTGCTGAGGAAAATATTTGACTATGTACTTTGAATAATTCACGAGCCAAAGAAGAAAGCACAGGGGAAATTAAAAGTACTTTGGCCTGAATGACAATGAGCAGAGGAAGTAGTTTCTGGAGAACAGCAACCACCATGGTCGGAGAGAAGTTCAACTCTATATGCTCTCATATGGGAAAAGAAGAAAGGCTTAAGATTAGCGACCCAAGATTCCACCTTAAGAAGACAGAAAAGGAGCGTGTCCCAAATGATAAATAAATGTTACTAGAGATTGAAGCAGTGTGATGGTTTTAATAAAAAGGACCCTGTCTTAGGGTTCATATTGCTGAGATGAATACCATGACCTAAAAGCAAACCGGGGAGAAAAGGATTTATTTGGCTCACACTTCCACATTTTTGTTTATTATTGAAGGAAGTCAGGATAGGAACTCAAACAGAACAGGATCCTAGAAGCAGGAGTTAATACAGAGGCCATGGAAGGGTGCTGCTTACTGGCTCGCTCTTTCCGGTTTGTTCAACCTGCTTTCTTATAGAACCCAGGACCACCAGCCCAGAGATGGCCCCACCCACCACTGAGGCTGGCCCCACCCCCAATCATCACCAGTGAATAAAATGCCTTATAACTGAATCTCATGGAGGCATTTCCTCAACTAAGGCTCCTTCCTCTCTGATGACACTGGCTTGCGTCAAGTTGACACACAAAAACAGCCTGCCAATCCAGGCACCCATAAGCTCACATTTTCAGGTGCTCAGTGCCCAGTTGGTAGAACTGTTTGGAAATGATTAGGAGGTGTGGCCTTGTTAGAGGAAGTGTGTCACTGGGAGTGGGCTTTGACTTTTATTTTTCACAAGCCCACACCAGGCTTGGTCTCTTTCTCTGCATGCTGCCTATGGATCAGGATGCAAAGGTCGCAGCTCCTGCTCTAGCATCGCGTCTTCCTGCTGCCAGGCTTCCTGCCATAGTCCTCTGAAACTGTAAGAAAGCCTTCGAGTTAAGGGGTTCTTTCCCTTGGTGTCTCTTCTCTGCAATAGAACAGTGACTAAGACAAGCAGAAATCTTCAAAAAGGAAAACAGACATAGTAGAGAAGCCTAGCAAAGCTAAAAGCAGATCTCCAAAATGAACACACTTGTATCTAGACTGATGAAGAAAAGTAGGATAAATGAACCTATGTTACCAATAAAAAGTGGAATATAACTGCATATCATAGACATTAAAAAGATAAGAAGAAACTATTATTAAAGATCCATGCCAATTATTTTAGCAACTCATGTAAGTGGACAAATTTCTTGAAAACTACAGTTTATCAAAACTGATATAATAAAAATTCTGAATAACATATATTAAAGAAATTACACTGAAAATCAAAACCTCACCCACTCTGCATATGGCTAAACACCTTTAGGCCAAAATAATTTTGGTAGTGATTTTTCAACTGTTGCTATAAGATTAAATTATTCGGGAAACTGGAGAGACAGTTTTGTCGTTAAGAGTACTTACTGCTCTTTTAAGAGCCCTGGGTTTGGTTCCCAGAACCAGACGGTGGCTTACAATCATCTCTAACTCCAGTTCCTGGAGAGCTCCTGCCCTCTTCTGACTTCTATAGGCTTCTACATGTGTGTGGTACACAGACATACACTCAGGCAAACACACACACACACAAACATATATACACAAACAAATAAACACATCTTTTAAAAAGAATAAATTATTTTCTAAGTTCTCAATCAAATAACCTCCACATTCCACTCATTTCCACAGTTGTAAATAAGAATATTTGATTATTTGGTCTTTCAACATCATGATTTTTTACCCTAAAAAGAAAAGCATTGAGCACTCTCTGTTAAGAGCAGCAGGCTTGACGTGTTTCAGTTCTCTGAACATTAATATTTTGACTGAGATTGAGCTCAATGAAGACAACAAAATTGAAACAAGAGAAAAATCCAGAAAAGGAAGTGGCAGAAGTTGGTGATACAAAAGAGAGAGCTATACCTTTCTCTCCCTGAAGATTGTTAATGTGAGATCCTTCGAGACGCTGTAGAAACTCATAGGTTCCTTGATAGAAGGAACTAACTGTGTATACATTTTGCCCTTGGGGATGGACTGTGGTGGGAACTAGCTGCACATATGTTTTCCCTTGGGAATGCAGCATGCCCTCATCAGATTCCCAAACAGAGCAAAGGTCTTCTCAGTTTAAGACCACGAATGCAGAAATCTGAAAATTCGAGAATTCTAAGAATGTGCATTAGAGTCATGAAGTTGACCAACTAATTTGAAAAGGGTGATGAGCTTAAGTTTCGACAATTTGAGTTTTGGAGGTCCCCGTAAATCATAAATCAGGTGCCACACTGTTACTTATGGGGCTTGAAAAAGTTCAGAGGTCAAGACTTGGACACTGATTTTGAGTATCATCTTGACAGGATTCCTAAAGTAATAGGGATAGATTATCCAAGGAAAGAGACAGTAATAAGAAAATAATGATAAATGAGGACCCTAAGAGAGACATACATGGATCTAATCTACATGGAAAAGACAAGATCTCCTGAGTAAATTGGGAGCATGGGGACCTTGGGAGAGGGTTGAAGGGGAGGGGAGAGGCTGGGGTGGGGGGAGTAGAGAAAAATGTAGAGCTCAATAAAAATCAATAAAAAAAGCAAAAAGAAATCTTATCATGAACAAAGAAAAGATGCTTAAGAAAGAACCCAGAGTGAATTAACTCCATGCATCTGTTATAATATGCCATAGTGTGACAGCTGATACTATTCATGTTTAAACTCGTTTGCAGGTTTTTGCCTGTCATGAAGACTGAAAAGCACTGACCCACTAAACAGCTTCCGATTGTCTACTATATGACAGGTACTGTTCACTGTTAGCATACGGTGAATAAGACCGTGGTTGTTAGTGTCATGGCTCAAATACGCTAGCTGGAGAGATAAACTTAATTTCCCTAAATAGAAGATCATTTTATTCCCCGCTCTTTTCTTTTTCCCTTCTTTAGTTTGGTTTTGAAAAGCTCTGTAAATGCTCCAAAACTACAAAGTTGTGTGTGTGTGTGTGTGTGTGTGTTACACAAGTACATAGTTCTGTTGATGGGCATATGAGTTCTGTCAGATTTTTGGAAGTCTTCAGAATCTTCAAATGTCAATAATAGTCATTAATTCAGACCTTCTGAATTAATCTTCTCAAGTGGTTACCAGCATGTTGCTTACTGCTAGTGTGCAGACAATATTATAAAGAGAGTTACCCCAAAGCTCAATTAGCACAGGATTGCTTTGTGCAAGGAGCCGCCTCCTCCTTGTGGCCAATATATATTTTTTTTCCTTCACACAGTCTCTATTTCTTATACTGACTCTCTTCCCCACCAGTCTATCTCCTCATAAGCCTAATACTGCCAGATATAGCCTTGCCCTGCCTCGTGCCAGTCTACCACATGGAGTTGGAGTTGGGAAGGCTCATGGAGGCTATATCTCTAACTTATCACAGCAGATTTAACTGTGTGGCTGGTAAACCATACAACTGATGCTTATTAAACGCTTTCCTATGTTCGCTGATTTGCAGTCTTTTCTTCCTTTGTGAAAACTTTAACACCAGCCACGATCTGCTTTTAGGAGCTAAATTCTAATTAGAATTCGTTTATGTCTTGTACCAATCCTTCTCTTTCTAAGCAGCAAAAGTATTAAAGATTTTCTGTTTCCAGGTGGCCAGCTAAGCACACACTTCTTCCTGTAAATAACAGAATTGAGAGAAAAGTCTATATCTACACTGGAAAGCAAAGAAATACTTAATCATAGAAACTAACCTATAGAAAAACAATAACAACAACAACAACAACAAAACCAGTCAAATAACTGGAAGTCATGGGCTCAGGACTCCACTGTGGGGATGGGTCTGTCCAGGGCAGCTAGCTGAGGCTCTGGAGAAGAACAGCCTCTACCTCTACCATGGGGTGTGCTCCTATTTTACCAGATATTATAGAATAACAATCCCATAGACTAAGACATTGTTTTAGCTTAGCTATGTCATAATAATATCTGATTTGTGAGACTTTAAATTTGATGTGATAAATGTGGTAAGCATCATGAGTTCTCCTGCATGAACTGCTTTTTATTACTTAGCTATCACAGTGTTTTCTCATATTATTTGAAACCCTTTAAAATACACTACTGTACTAGTGACAGCACGTTTCCTTCTTCGCTTCTGTTCTGGCTATCATCTGAGTTGCTGAATGGTTACTGCACGATATTTAGTTCATTTCCAAGTTCTTATGTTTTATAATTGTTTCTTGTGTTTTTTAGATTAATTATTAGTTTGGCACACAAAGTAATGATTTTCATCACGGCATCTCACTTTTTTAAACCCTTAGTATGAAAATTTCTGGTTAGAATAAGAAAAAAAACTACCAGGAAAATGAATAATTTTAACAATAAAATTAACAAAAGTAGATGAATTTCAGTTGCTGCATTCTGTGTTTCTAGATTTCTGAATGACTATTGCAAAAAAAAAAAAATCCCAACCTTTACCAGCAGAAACAGGAGCGAGCACGCTTTGGAATTATGTTTCTGCCCACTCCCTTTCCAGTTGTGGTGGTGCTGGGGGTTAAAATCAGGGTCTTGTGCATTGACCACACTTTTTTTCTAGGGCTTTGAAGTATTTATAGGAATGGATCTAGAAGCTGAGTCACAGGAAATGTGACATCTGAAATCTTCAAGCGACAGGTGCTCTAAAGGTGCTTCTGATTTTCTTCCAACTACAGTGTGTGCCTGGTCCTTGCTGGTCTTTTCCTACTGAGCCGTTGAGGTCCTTCCATCCTCCAAAGGTTAAGAACTGGCAGCTCGCTGCCTCACGTCTCCAGCCTAGAGCAACGACCAGGATGAGCTTGCCAGGGCAATCTCTCTGGTCTTGTGTAGCTTCTTCTCCAGATTTAGCAAAGCTGGGAGGTGGCAGGTCAGACCTCAGCGTCTCCATCCCTCCATATGTCTGCTTTAGTTGGCCTATGCAGAGCTCTGCAGCTTCATGGTGACGCCATGCTCCCCTCACCTGTGCCAGTGGGTGATGCCGCTATTTACTTCCGCATCACCATCAGAATCTGAGTTCAGGGGCTCGCTATATCTCTCTAGCATTCTTGTCTCAGGGCTGCAGTAGTTATTAATAGATTATCCCAGACAAGTGGGATAGATCTCATGTCTGGTAAGAAGAATCTCATAATAATATGCTTCCCTTAAACTTTTTTTTTTTTGAGAAGTACTTCATAAGAATGTTTCCAAATGAACTCCAGGAAAGAGTGGCAGGTACTAGCACCACAAGAGGAGTACTCTCAAAGGAGAGGAGCCATGTGTCCTTAACAGTTCTACATCATAGAGACCTAAGTCCTTCCTGTTGGATGGCAATTAAGTGTTGCACGTATCCCTGCAGGCCACATAGATCAGATCGGTCAGACTAAACACCTGCATGCCTCTGGGAACGGGACTAGGGGATCCGAGTCCTGGATGAAAGTGGGAATGTCTGCAAAAGCTTGAACTTGTGACCCAAGAGACGACACTTGCCTGTGCCCAGGAAAAAGGACAAGTGCCATTGTGCCATCTCTTGAGATCTTTCTCTCACCAGAGAGAAATATTAGGAGCGATGGACATCATGGCATTTTCCCTGTCATAGAAACATCTCCCTCTTCTATGCGCCCAGTGCTGCTGCCAAAGGAAAGCAGCACAGGGGTGCACAGGCAGAGGGGTGGCAGGCGAACACTGTCTCTGCTCCTCTAGCTTGGGCCGAGTGTTCACATTCTCATCATCTTCATAGCAACGCGATTAATAGTAAAAGCAGGATTGGAATGGGGCCAACCAGGTAACCTTTTCCTGAACTCTTCACGGTTATCAAATACCCTTATGGTAATGACATGTCTTCACCGATATGGTAGCATATTTTTGTACACCAGCACTCACAGGTCTGAGACAGGAGGATGGAGAGTTTGAGGTCAGCCTTGTGAGACCTTGTCTCAAAAAGCAAAACAAAAATTGGTTACAGAATAAAAACTCCCTGGTTGTTTCAGGTTCTGAAGAACGGACACCTCCGGCCACAGTGGGAAAACAAACGAAGAAAAGAAGCCTGCCTTTTAGGGGCCTTGCCAAGGGCTACTGTGCCCAGGAGGACACACCTTTCTAAGAAGCAGGAACTGAAGGCACGGGTAACCTGGCTTCATGTAAAGGGCTGGGAAGACGGAAGGTGGGTGGAGAGAAAAGGCTGGCTCCCATCCAGTTTTTCTTCTTCCTGTCTTTCTGATGTTGGTCATTTCTGATCATTTCTCATAAAAAACTTAAAGAGACCCGCCACGGCGTCAGTTTCGGAGAAAGAGGTTCGATACAAATGACTTCCTCGGAGGAGTCCTCCAGTCACCAGTATGTGGGAATGGGCTTTATCACCCCACAGCAGAGCTCCTGAGCCCCAGAGATTACCAACAGCTCAGCCGAGGCTGTGGAAGTTCAGAAAGGACGGATTCCAAGGGAGCTTTGGGACATTTAAATTTGGCCTCATGGGTGCAAATTTCAAATAGAATTATTTTGATGACAAGACATTAACTGTGACTGCATTACACTTTGTATGTATGTAAATCTTTTAAAGGTTTATTTTATTTTATATGTATCTTTGAATGCCTGCAAGTATGTAGGTGCACCCCACCCTCAGAGGCCTTAAGAGGGTGAGAGCCCTCCCTGGAGGGTGTGGATCCTGGGAGCTGAATTCCACCGCTCTGCTGTTTTCTGCGGAAGCAGAGATCTCTCCGGCCCCACAGTTTGTGTCTTATTGTAGCTCCCCATGTGGGGGCAGGGCCCGGGGGGGGCTCTTTTTAAATACAGAATTAGGTGCCCCCTAGAACATCTGGCAAGTTTTATGCCACCTGCCCCGCTTGACTCAGTATTGCAACACTTGGCTTAGAATCACTGCCTACGGGGTCCGCACGGCAGCAGTCATAGAGGGTGCCCTTTTCTGTGGAGTCCCCAGGTGATGGTCCCCGCAGAGTCGCTGATAAGAACCCCAGGCCGCTGAGTGATCGAACAACAAGCCCCCCCCCCCCCCCCCCCCCCCCCCCCCCCCCCAGTGATCAGGCTGTGACAGCATTCATTACACAGGGCGGTTGCTATGGCCTTGGTGAGAAGTGTTGCTTTTCTGAGGATTGCAAAACACTTTCCGTTCCAAGCCCATGCGCTCCCTCATTCCTGACAGAGTGGAAAATGTGCTTCCACGGCTGAAATGTTCTTCTTGAGCCCAGCCCAAAGATGACATTTTTAGGAAAGTTTGAGAAGAATCCTGTGGCTGTTACTGAGTCACGGTAGAGTGGAAATGTGGAGCTTGGCTATTTAAAGAGCTCTGTGCTACTGTTTGAAAATGTCACATTGCTAGGGAACAGCGAAGGAACAGAAAACTTTCCACTTGCTATCAACACAGGAAGATTGTTACCCAAAGTCAAACAATGGGCTTGAGTCTGTTACCTGGCTGACAGAAGTAGGAGGCTCTGTCTCAAATAAATAGGATGCTCTTGAGGGCGATGGCTCATTAGGAATACAGCATGGTCGTCTCTGGAAGCTGTTCTTGCTATAATGGCTTTAAACAGCTCCCTGCCTCCCTGGACCCCAGTTACAACTACACTGGCGGAAGAGGTGAGGTGCGATCCTATCAACATTTCTCTAGCATACCTTTGACCCTGACCAAAGCCCTAATGTCCCTGGTTTCCTCCCTGGAGAATAGTGTTTGGTAGCTTTGGGGTTAAGTGAGAATAAGCTTTGAGGGACAGACAGATACAGAAATAGAAATATTAGTAAGGGGTGGAGCTCAGTGATTGGGTAGCTTTGTGGTCGGGTAGCTCAGTGGTTGGGTACTTGCCTAACATGCTCCATCCCTAGCACCATGCACACATAAGTGTATAAATTTATAAATAAAAGAAACCACTGTGTACGAACATAGAGCTGTTAGTTGGTCCTGCAGGTGGAAGCCAGGGCTTCCAGCATGCTTGGCAATGGCTCTATCCCTGAGCTACAGCTCCACCTAAGATGTGTTTGCAAAATACTTAGTGCCCTACTTTTTAACCTATAACATTGTGTTGCTTCTTGTGTGGATGCAAATGTTTTTAATGACGACTTAGACACCAATTCTTTGTACACCAATTCTAGTCTCTGTTATAATAGGTTTCCTTTTTTTCTAATAAGTAAAGATGTATCATTCTGTTATCACAGAGGATGCTGGGAATGAAAAATGGCTTTGCTAACCTGATAAGCAAAAGTGATATCCTATTGAAGTGATTTTAATGAATCAAATATATTTTTGTGTATCTTTAAATCATGAGTATTTTTTTTCATTTTTGGCAAATTGTCCAATAACATTCTTGGCTAAATATTCTTTGGGGAATATGTTTGTATGGATTTGGGAAAGCTATTTATATTTAAAGCGCAGTTAAGCATAGTCATCTCTATTGTAAATTTTCCTTTGTTTCTAGTTTGTCTTTCAACTTTATTTGTGATGATTTGGGGGCATTTAACATTTCTATATGCAGTTCTTTAAAAAAATCTTTTATGAAGGACTGAAGAGATGACTCAGCACCTAAAGCACCAGCTGCTTTCAGAGGACTTGCGTCCAGTTCTCAGCATCCACACAGGACAGTTCCCAGCACCCATACAGGGCAGTTCACAATTTCCTGTAACTCCTGCTCCAGGGGATTTAATGCCCTCTTCAGGCCTCTGTGGGCACCCATACATGTAAGGCATACAATAAGCCTTTTAAAAATCAAGAAATTCTTTGATGTTTTCTACATTTTCTATAGACTCAGAGAGATCTCCATTTCTGGGGTGTGTGTGTGTTTGTATGTGTGTTTATATGTGTGTTTATCTGTATGTCTGTATAGTACATATGTAAATGTTTATTTATATACATGTAGAGGAGGTCAGATGTCAACTTCAGATGTGTTTCTCTATTATTCCCTGCCTTATTTTTTAAGACAAGTTTTCTCAATGAATTTGACATCACCAATTCAAGTAGGCTGGCTGGTTATTGAACCCTAGAGATCCTCCTGTCTCAGCCTCCCCAGCTCTAGGATGGCAAGTAAACACTGCTATTCATGCCAGCTTTTACATGGGTGCTGGGGATCTACACTCAGGTCCTCATGCTTCTGTGCCATCCGCTTTACTGATTGAGCCCTCTCTCTAATCTTACATTTTTTTTAAGGTTTTGTTTCTGCATTTTACTTTCAGTGTGTCTGGAATTAATTTTAGTATAGTGTTACCAAGGGTTCAATTTTCAAACATGAATTCCATTTTTAGATATCAAATAAATCCTATAATTCTAATGTCTATGGCCTCAACCTTCTTTTCTTTCTTCATATTCTGACCTTAATATTTAGTTTTGTTTGATGGCAAGCTGACTTTATATCTGATGTAGGTAAGTACTATACACTAGAGTGTGGCAGTCTCCTTTTGGTTAGGCTGGACCTCCCTTTCCCCACTGCAGTCACACAGTCATATTTTAGATGTCCTAAGCCATTTTGGGGACCGTTTCTAGCAGTAACAAGATCTCAGGGATCAAACAATAGCAAGTAGCCTATCTCATTCCTGATAATGAATCGGCAGACGGAAGCCTCAAATATGTCCAAACCGCATCAGTGTGATGTGATCTGTGTCTAAGTTAGTTATAAATCTTTAAGAATTTACAGAGAGAGGGAAAAGGAAAAGCAAGACCAGGAAAGATGAACAGGAGGAGGGGAGGAAACCGGGATAGGTAGAAAGTTTTAACATTTTAATTGTAACAACAAGGTGTGGTGTGTGTGTGTGTGTGTGTGTGTGTGTGTGTGTGTGTGTGTGTGCTTAATAGAAATTGAGATGTGTCCAATGAGGAACACACCAAATCCCACCTAGGAGGGAACTGGGAGACAGACCAAGAGCGCTGGTTGACTGGACTATGAGACCACACTTTCACTCCCATCGTGAGCTGTCTCCCTCCAACAGGGAGTGGATAGCAATTTTAAAAAACAAAATTGGAGTTTGTAGTCATACATAGCCTAACTGGTCCTAATGTATTGGACTCAATCAATCCTCCTGCCTCAGCCTCTAGAGTAGCCAAGACGGTAAATATGTACCATCATGAATAGAACTTGGGCTTTAAAAGAATCAAAAAGAGAGGAAGGAAAAGAAGAAAGTAGGGGAGGATGGGAGGGCGGAGCTGGTGAGCTTCATTATCCAGATAGGTCACTTCTTCCTCAGACCACTGAAATGGAGATGAGGGGCCACAGATAGGAAAGGAAGTGCTGAAGTTAACCACTAAGACAACTGCTGCTTAATTATGATGTAGGACTGTCAGCTGCTCCAGCAAGACTTAACAGATGTCACCTTGTTGGCCAATCAAAGCTTGCCAAATCCCTCAGGCACTGAAGTGCCAATGAGCTTTCATCCGAAATGAACCACACAGATTTCTGTTCTAATACACCCCGAGACGCCACTCTGCTCTCTCTGGGTCCAGATTGCCGTCCTACTTTGTTTATTCACCAAGTTCCTTTATTGGAAATTCATCCCTATAATTTTGTTTGATTTTGACAAAAGGAAGAAAAGAAAACCGACTTCTGCTTCTACAGCAAGAATTCGCTGTTAAGGTTTTCAGAATGACTGACTGTTTGTTCAACTGTTTAGATAAATTCGGAAGCAGCAAGCGGCGCAAGAATTACTTACATAAGCATAGGTTTAAGAGTAACCCGTGACTCAGTTTTGGCTATGATGACAAAGCTGGGAGGTCTAACAGAAACCAGGAAGCCTCGCTGTTGTCATTCAAGAAGACAGTTGTCTTTCTCCTTGCAAGGTGGCTGAGCTTTTTAGCCTACTTGGACCCAGACAAGGATACAAAGTCTCTCTGTGTTTCCACAACAATACCAGGTGCCTCTGTGCTCTCTAATAATTATTGTCCATTTTCTTTCCACAAAATTTCATTATGCAAATAATGATCAACATTCCTGGAATCTATTTCTTCCACCAAAATAAACTATCATGGCTAGCAGCATCACCTTCGCTCAACCATGTCACCATGGATAAGCTGCTTCCTCAACACCATCATAGTACGGATATCTGTGCAAGTTATTTTCTGTTTTCCCCCTAAAGGATTGCTCTCCATCTGTCAGTTTTAAATTCTCCTTGTCTTTGCTTGACAAGTTTGTGAAACCCTACCTATTGCAACCTTCCTGGTCTCTGAGAACGGTCATCTTCTCTGAAGAAACACTTGATCTGATATGATACATTCTATGACTTACAAATTAATTTATGCTAAAAACTCATCAAGATCATAACACAAATCACAATTCTCCCCCATGTAACATATCACCTCATGACCAAAAGAAAATAAGACTGATTAAAAATATGGTGACTGACCAACAGAGGATGTGTAAGAATCGCGTATCCCATCATGCACAAAGCCACTCCCCACTCTGATGACTCAGTATTCCACAAATTGCAGTCTGAGGGATGCCTTTTTCTCATCCATACAGAAGGAGAAAAAGAACTTCCAAACGTTACTAAGTAAACCTGCACACCCCTGTAACACTTATCATCGTCATCATAATTATAAAAATATATTTCTCTGGGATCTAGCTTTTTTGTATATGAGCTTGTAATGACTGGGAGTTTCAATTCCTGTTTTCCTTTCCTTTCCAGATGTACGCTTACTATCTAACCCAGACTGGTCCTGAGCCTGCAATATAGTTCAGGCTGCCATCAAACAGGTCTCCCCACCTCAGCCTTCTACATGCTGGGACTACATATAGGTGTGTGCTACTGTATCCAGCGTCAAAGTTTTAAAAATATTTGTCTAATTGAAATCGTACATGAAAGAGAAAAATAACTTGTTATGAATGAAAATGGAAGAAGCCGAAGGTTGTAAATTTTAAAATGAGTTGTACCAGTTTTCTTCAATTATGTGACCCCTGATAGGTTTTCCAAACACCAAGGCGGGCCCCACTCCCAAGACTAGCTTGACAAATACAAACAAAATGTGGTGGGGGAATTAATAATGATAATAATAATAGTAATAAAAACTCCTGCATAGCCATCACGTGACCCTGGCTAGGATTGCTCCATCTCATCAGCTTTGGTTTTCCCTGTAGAAGGAGAGAGAAGAGCGGGTCGTGAGCTTCAAGGCTCCTTGGAGGGCTCGTGTTTCATGACACTTGGCTTTGCTTTTGAGAAGCCTCTCTCGTTATGAGCCTCCACATCAGGAGCTCTGAGATTTCTCTTGCTCCCCAGCACTTTCCACCACGAGATATTCTGATTTCTTGTAACCTTTCTTAGCATTACATTCAAAGTCCAAGGAAAGCCTATGGGACCCAGCTGCTGGGCTCCAGTGTGGCTTCTAATGGGCCAATCATAAAAGCCAGGTCCGAAGGACCCTGCAGAGGGCAGGCCAAGCTAGCAATCACACACATACCTGACCTTAACTCACTCAGCCTTAAAGAATCTTTAGACCCATCTGTGTGCTTTGTGGTCCTCTCTAGATCCTGAAGATGATGCAAAGAAACAAAAGCCCGCATCTTCCCTGTAGGAAGAGGGCATGACATTGGACTTAGGGGAGTGAAGGGTTAGGTCGTGGGTGATTGGAGATGGGTCTTCACCAAGGACAGAAAGTCTGAGCCTTAAAACCTTTCTTGAGAAAGAGCTTACGTGACACAAGGGATTATCTTGCTTATTTTTACTTTTTATTCATGTGTCTGCTTCAGCGTGTACCATGTATGTAAGGGTGCCTAAGAGGCTACAAGAGAGTACCAGGTGTCCTGGAGCTAGAGTCACAGGTGGTTGTGAGCCATCCAGCATGTGCACAGGGTCTGAACTCTGCATCTCTGGAATAGTAGCAAGTGCCCTGAACAACCTCTCCAACCCCCCAAATAGAAAATTCTTGACCAAAAGAATAACATATATAAGATCTGAATTCTGGAATAAGCATGGCATATCTTGGCCGTGGCTAGCTTCCTGAGTGTGTGACCTGCGGTGTCATGGGGTTCCATTTTTAGAAGCCCCCCAGTCTTAGTTTATTGACATGCCATCATCATTTAAAAATTCCTAATCATTTTTGAACAAAGGCCAAGTATTATCATTTTCTGTTGAGAACCACAAAATAAATCTTATCTCTAGTTGGCATCATTTAGGGAAAAGTCCCCAGGGGCAGTAGTGACACATGATACTGGTAAGGCATGGGATGTCCCTCTCAAGTGTTTGCAATTTTCCCTGTAGAATAGTATGGTA
This sequence comes from Alexandromys fortis, assembly GCF_014885135.2. NCBI lineage: Eukaryota > Metazoa > Chordata > Mammalia > Rodentia > Cricetidae > Alexandromys > Alexandromys fortis. The sequence goes on along the minus strand of NW_026068017.1, from coordinate 8,529,811 downwards.
ACATGGATATTTTTGGATCATTAATCTGTTGTAGACATGTTTGTGACACAAAGCTGATTTGGAGACTGTCACTATCCATAGATAAATCTTGGAAGTTCGCTTGGGAATTGAAAAGAGAGTGGATGTGAGAAAAAGCAAAAAACTCTATGTATGTATGTATGTATGTATGTATCTATCTATCATCTATCTATCTATCTATCTATCTATCTATCTATCTATCTATCATCTATCCTTTGTTTCAGTGACAAATTAAGGAAAGGTAGATGGAGAAGACAGATGGGAAGCAGAAAAAGAGACAGAGACAAAAAGACAGAAACATACAGAGACCAAACTTAAATGATGTCCTCACTGACAGACTTTTAAAGGATGTGTTATGTATGTGTGGTTAGGTACACCTGAGGGCGGTACCCTCAGAGGTCAGAGCTGATAGGTTGCTCAGGAGCCGGAGCTACAGGGGATTGTGACTTGCACAAATGTTTGTGCTGGGAACTGCGGTGCATGCCTTTAACTTCTGTGCCATATTACAGTCCCTGTCCATTTGTCCGTCCGTCCATCCATCCATCCATCCATCCATCCATCCATCCAGTGATTTCTGACCATCCACTGCTTGTCCAAATACTTTCAGACTAGGGGATCCAGCTGTGATTAAAACTTCAACTCTATAATGCTTGTGATAGTCTAGAGAGGAGAAAAGATGTTGAATGAAAAATCATGGTTGTAGGAATGTCCTGGTGGGGACCTGCCTGTAATTTGAAAATAGTTGGGAACAGGAAGAGTTTTCCTGTCTCTCTCTGTTTCTGTCTCTCTGTGTGTATGGGGGGGGGGCATGCTAGAGGCAGAATGAGAAATAAAAACTGTGAGGAATGTCACCTTCCCTGAATTCTTTTCTGGTATGGTTTCCGTCTAAGTTTGTTTTTAAAAAAAATGCTCGAATCTTCTGCTGTCCACACAGTTCCTGTGAGGTTCTGATGGTTTTCTTGGTGACCTTTCTTCTGGTTATAGTCTGTGTTTTGAGGCTGGCCAGTCACCCAGCCAGCCTGGATTTCCCTGGGAAGTTCGGGAATGTAACTAGAAGTCTGGTGGCTGAGTCTGGCCATGTGAACTATGAGCTGTTTCTAGTATGTGCACTGAGCAATGCTAGAGCTGGTCCACACTGAGGTGGAGTGCGGCAGGGTGGGGGGAGTCGCTCAGAGTAGACAAACACTTCCAAGAGCTGTGTAAGCATCCAGCCTCTGGTTCCATCTTATCTTCACCCAAATCCTGCCACTTTCCTTGAGTTTCACAAGGCATACCCAGCACAGTTGGGAAAGCATTCTGTTTTTAAGCAGCTTTTCAAAATTCCTATTATTTAATTTTCTTTTATTTTTCCACAAAGATCCCCCAGTGTTAGTAAGAAAGAGATACCCTGGTGGTGGAAACCATCTTTACCATCAAGAGCTGTTTTGGGAATCTCCTTTTTATTTGACCTAATTTCTGTCTTTTTTGAGATGGTCTCTCATTGTGTGACCCAATCTGGGCTCAAACTTGTGATCCTCCTGCCTCAGACTATCCTGAGTTCCGGATGCACTATCGTGCCAGGCTCTCATTAACTTCTCAGTTTTGTTCTACTTTTCGAAGACTCCTCAGGGTGTAGACCCTCGGGTTTTAAAGGTGGCATGGGTCAAAGGGCACTGGCCTACTTAGGAGGCCAGATGAAACTAGCACCAAAAGTAGCCCAGGTGACACTACCTCCATTCCAGACTGCACATGGGAAGGTCACAAGCCGTCGATATGACAGAGATAGCCCACTGAAGACTCCCCCCCTTGAAGGACTGTCATGAGTGTGTCTAACTGAGGCCTTGGCCATTCTCTTTGTGCCAATGTTGACCTGGGGTGAGCTGGATACCTTTTCATAATCTCCTGCCCTTGGCATTGCTACTGCCTTCCAGGACACTGTGGGTAGGCTTTTGGGAGAGCTACCGACTGATGGACGGGTGGATCCCTGGGCAGACTGAGCAGGAGCAATATTGGTGGTTTCCATGCCGACACAAAAGTATATCACACATAGCAGTCTCTGTTGCTGGCCGCCTATGGATGCATTCCCCTATCAAACTGAACCCTCTCTCTGACGTTATCGTACTCTGGAAAAAAGCCACCCGTGACCCATGAAGGTCTCCCATGTTCCTATTTGGGACATAAAGACATCATCAAATTGCTCAGAAAAGAGAAAGTGGGGTGGCTGTTACAACTCCAGGCAACTGGAATAGACAGGTTAGATTGCCTGTTGCAATCCTGGGCATGGTTACTAACAAGCCCAGGAGTTAGGGATTTATCTGTGTTTAGTGCTAATGGCTGAGGTCTGGCTTGCCACTTCCTGGCACTAGACAGCAGCAATTGTTCTCCGCGAGACTTTGGATTGCCTGCTTGTTGCACAGCCACGTTGTCACACGGGCCGTGAATGGCACGGGCCCAATGCCCACCGCCTCTAGCTGGGGCCCACAGTGAGAAGAAGATGACGACCAGGTCACTCACATAGCTCTCAAAAGGAAAGGAGAAGAGAATCAGGGCCCAGGACTGGCCTTCGTGGCTGGCACAGGCATGCATGCACAGAAAGAACGAGGCCAGGCGAACTCTGACCTTTCCTCGGCCTCAAGGGTGTCCTGACTCTCTGCTTCCTTCCAGAAGATTAGGAGACATTCATTTAGGCCCGCTTCTAGTTCAGGCATCCGGAGGGTCAACACAAGCAGAATACCAACAGACTGTGGCCTTCGATCCCCAAGCGGTTACTTCAATGACCCAGCCTCACGCGAAGGCTCAAGTTGTTTCGGAGAGATGTCTGTTCACACAAACACTGCGAAGCTGTTCTTTCCCCTAAGCACCACACTCTGGGTTTGTCAAAACATTTGAAGAAGACTAATTCAGGCCTCAAAAGGAATTCTCCCTCACTTACAAAGCTGCCAGGTCTGTGGGCTTATGGCCTTCATGCTAAAATATGTCAAGGCATTAGCAGGAGGGGGAAGGAGAGCCTCAGTAGAGACCCAGAGTCATGTGCGTCACGGAGGTGGAGGTGGCAGGATTTGCAATCTGTGTCCTCAGTACAGAAGGGAAAGTTCAGTGGTTTAGGATTCGCCTCCCCACTTCTCGGCCCCCGCCCCCGCCCGCGCCCCGCGCGCCGTTTGTTTAGGTGCCTATGGGAAGCATCAAAGGGAAGTGGAAAACATGGCTTCTCAAGCCAAGGGCAAAAATGTTCAAGTCCGAACATTTTTATTTACGGGCCATGGGGTCTTGTGTCATTGCTTCAGTTTTCCCCGAGAATCAGGGAGCACACTCTGCCGGTCTCTCTTTATAGGATGCGAAGAGGATTAATTAGGTTAACCGTTTGCAGCAGGATCCAGCCGACACTGAGGACCCCATAATTCTCAAGATGCTCTGCTGGGTTGTGGCGAACCACATGGGGGACCCGCAGGTTACAGGTCGCACAGTCAGTCACCTGAACTCCCTGCCCAGGGGAGCTGCTCAGGCTGTGGGGCACTTTTCCTTCCGTTGCCAACAGGTCCCGAAGTACAGAACAGAAACGCGGCAACTGACATAAACAATTTCAAACAATAATTTCAGAAGACAGATTGCTCCATTTGGGCACCAGGATTCTTCACAGAGGCTTTCCCCGCTTGTTTATGTATGCTGTGGCGCTGAGCCATGAGTGAATTAAGCAGACAGCGTGCGCACACCCCAGAGAGGACAGCAGGAAGGGTGGGGTGGCGGGGGACCTCCCATTTGACTCGCTTTCCTTGAAAGCTATTGCCGAGGGAGGCCCTCTAGCACAGGGACTCTGATTTATGTTTCGGGTCGATTCGTTCAGAGAGGTCACATGATCTGGTGAAGGAAGATAGGAGTTCAAGTCCAGCTTCATAGTGCTGTGCTTGTGTGAATTTGGGCGGAGGTCACAGAGTCACTTCTGACCTCCATTTCCCATCACAGTATAGAGTTATAAGGATGATTAGATCTCTCTAATCATGACAAATATCTAAATAAATATGAGCAAGACTAATGTAGCTAATAGCTGAGAGAAAATTGGGAATAAGAGGAAATTAGATCTTGGAACAAGGGTACTGTTTGTAAGGGCAAAGACATTCTCCTTAAATGAAGAGCCGGTTCCTTTTCCCTCCCGTGGTGACTGTGGTCTTTGAGCACAGATTTCAGGTTTTCTAAAACTCTGATTCACAAAGCTGAAGAGATGACTTGGTCCATAAAGCACACATGCAAGGACCTGAGCTCTGATCCCGGCACCCATGCAAAGGCCTAGCAAGGGCAGGTCCACTAGAGGCCCCTTCTCAAAAAGTGAAGAGAGATGGAGGTGGGTGCCAAACCAGAATTGGAGTTGTATTATGTGTGCAGTTTTGTGCAAATTCTTCTACCTGCACCTGAGTGTTTTTATAGCTCATTGATCTGTGAAAACATGCATTTATGTACAAGTTACAAGCCATTATACATCATTTTCAGTATATTTGGATATTTCCAGTTTGTTAGACAGTTCAAATTTTTCCCACAGTGTTTTTTTTTCTGCAGGATATATAAATATAAATCTTTAATCCTCTCACGTTATAGATAAGGTTTATTATATGTTACATGCATAGTATATGCATGCTAAATACATGTATGTCCATGTGCACAATATATAGGCATTTTTAAAATTTAATATAGAAAATTATAACACACTTAAAAGATATTATGATATTTAATAATTCTTTCTTTCTTTTTGTTTTTCGAGACAGGGTTTCTCTGTTTATTTCTGGCTGCCCTGGAGCTCACTCTATAGACGAGGTTGGCCTCGAACTCACAGAGGTCCACCTGCCTCTACCTCCCTGAGTGCTGGGATTAAAAATGTGCACCACCAGTGCCCGGCTTTAATGATCATAATGTTAAGAGAAGAAAATGATGGTGGATCTACTGTAAACACCAGGCTTTCCATCAAACAGAAGACTTCGGAGCATTCTCTAACTAGAACGTTCTGCGGTGTCAGTTTCTAATCCACGTGTAACAGCGGAACTATTGGCACATACTGTCTCTTCTGCTCAGTGAAGCGTCCCTCTACTGCTGCCATGCCTCCTCCTCCTCTTCTTCCACAGCCCTTGCTGAGTTACATGCCCTGAACCTCCACTCACCTTCCAGTGCACCGCCTTGGCCTTGAACCCAGCGCAAACTGCTGCTACACGGGGAAGGCTTTAAGCCCAGGGACCCATTGTTGAGAAAGAAGTTGTTCTAGAGACCCGATGCCACCTGTCCCTGCTGCTGTTTCTCCACACAGCTGCTTCTCGGCGGGCCTTTTGCTGAGAGCACTGTGGTTCTTTGTTCCTGCACACCCTTGGACTAGCCTTCACTTCTAAGAACACTCCTCTCTCCAACTACATAGCCAGCCAGCCTTGTGCTCGCAGAGTTGGCGGGAATATAAAAAATGTATCGAGATGACTTGGTCTTAGTAAAGGAAGGGCAGGTTAAAATGCTGCATAGAAATAGAAGGATTTAGGCGGCCATGCCTAGAGCTTTATTCTTTCCGGAGAGAGCTCTTCTCCCGCTCTATTTTTAGACAGGAAGGTATTTTTGATTACAGCGGAAGAGGCTCAACTCTTAGTAGCACCTGAGAAAGAGCCTTTGCCAATGCTGATAGCCGGTGGGGACCTCCTCGGAACCCAGACCCGGACCTCTCTACGGCAGCACAAACCAGATCTAGCATAGAGCCACCCTCTTCCCTATGGAGACTGAGAAGGACGAGAATTCCTTCAAATACTTGCTAAAAAGAGAGAGAGAACAGGTGATCAAAAGTACCTGACAAAATGAAGTACAGATTCTGTGAGGACACTGAGGGTATTCGTTGTTCTTACTCATCATCAAGAAGGGCTACTTAAAGAATATTAAAAGATGATTGGTACAGACCTGTTGTTATTCAGACTCAATATAAGAATTTCTCTATAATTTTAAACTATGGTAAGTGAGCACCCTGTTACATTATCATAGAATGATCCCTTGATTTAATAATATTATGTCACACGCCACTCATGCACGTGACGTCGCTGCGGCTCACTGAGTACAGAAACACAGCCTGGCTTACTCATGTTTTACAGGCTCTCCCACTGGAGGCTCCTGAAATCTCCAACGAGGGGCCCTCTGGGTTCCCACAGTGACAGATGGAAGTGGAGCAGTGGGGAGCTGATGGCACATGGCCTGCGTCATGCAGAGTGGCCCTGGAGCGTTAATTGAAGACCCACAGACTGTAGCAACGGCTTATATCTCTGTGTGGAATTCAAAACTTTCAGCATTGAGGAGCATCACCTTATACATGGCATTCACGCTCCCTCAGAGCTGAGATTTAGTTACAAGTTAGGCACAGTAAGACATTAACAACCAATAACTCACCAAAAAAAAAAAAAAAAACCAGAATATATTTTACTAAAAGCTACTTAGATAGTACGTGATTTTGTAATTTCTGGAGTCTGCCGTTTGATATTTTTAGATCATGGTTGATCGTGGCGAACTGAAACTTATGAAAACAAGATGCTGGAGAAGGAGTGAGGAAGGAGACGGTGAATTAGCTTTAGGATCGGTATGTTTTCAGTGTCTTGACTGAGGAGACGCTTCTCTTGGCTGCACTGTGAGGTCAATGGGAACTTGAGGACAAATGAATTCCCCAGGTACCCAGCTAATCCCTCATCCCGCTGCTCCTGAAAGAGAGCAAAAGCCAGCCCTTCCCCACACATCACTCCAAGGCCTAAAAATGAATCAACAGATAGACTCAGGACCAAACTAGTCCTGTGTGTTACAGAAGGTGAAGGAGACACTCAAGAAATGACTGAAATAAACGGAGTCGGAAAGAACAAGTTACGTTGACATATTTGTACTTATGTTTTGATTGCTGACTTGTTGAGTTAAGAGTGTTTGGCTTTTAAAAGAATTTACTCTTTTTTTTTTCTCTTTTGATGCCTCGTGGTCAAGAAATGAATCTCATGGGTAGAATTTATTGATATTTGTATGTGTGTATTAAATGTATATTCTATGTCTATGTCACCTGATTATTAGGTTAAAATATATAATCAAATTAATTGATTACATTATTTATATCTTCTAAATTCATACTTTTATGAACATGATGAAAGACTTGCAGAAATACAGTATTTTCAGCCCCCACTAAGATATGAATTTCTCCTTATGTTTTAGGCAGACTTGAAAATTATGTAAACATAAATCCGTTCAAACGGAAAAGACCTTCCTCTGCCTGAGTCCAGGTGTCTTTCTCCATAAGGTGACACACATTCTTTCCTTTTCCATGTTTTCATGCATGATTTAGAAGTGTAAATAAAATTATTTTATTTACTGCCCTATCATTTCATAATCTGTTTTTAAAAATTCTAAATCTTGGGCTGAAGAGATGGATCAATGGTTAAGAGAATCTTGGCCCTTCCGGAGGGTTTGATTCCCAGAGCCCATACGATGCTTCCAAACATCTGTGACTCCAGTTGCAGGGAACCGAGGCCATATTCTGGTCTCCATGGGCACCGGGCGTGCACACGGTGCATACGCTTTGGAACAGAACAAACACTAATGCATATAAAATAAAATAATTCCATCTGAAAGAGATGGGGAAAAAAAGCAAATCTTGAGGACCTTTCTGCATCAATCCACATGTTATTTTTTTTAAATTAGTTTTTGCTTTGCATTATATTCTATTGTATATTATAGGATGAATTTAACATAATTTAGTTAAACATGTCTCTGTGGGTGAATGCTTATGTGGCTTCCATATTTCTTAGGTTAAATAATAGAAACCATGTTTTAGTGTTTGTTTGAAATAGGGTTTTCCTATGTAGCCCAGGCTAGAACTGAAGTATTGATTCTCCTGAGTACTGGAATTATAGGTGTGCACTAGTTTATAAACTGTGGTGTAACAGGTGTGCCAACACTTAGGGCAATGAGGCAGAAGGAGTTCAAGTTCAACCTGGGTTATACAGCAATACTCTGTCTCAAAAGCAACAACAAGAACAAAAACCCAGGACGTATTCGTATGATTTATATTAGATACCTTGAAGTTTCATGTCTAATTATGAAACATACAAAAATCTGTCTTGCGAGACTCATACAAAATTATGTGAATTATTTTTTATAGTTATGAATCTCTCACCAAGAGTACATATGTGTCCATGTCTTCACACTTATACAGCCGTTAATGTTACCAAGATTTTAAATTTAACTCTTTGAAACTACAAAACACACAGCATCTTGACTTTTTAAATGCATCAATAAGGATGGCCAACCTTATGGCTCTAACTTTGTCATCTATAAAATTCATGCTTAAGGTCTGTGCAATTAAATTACAAATAGAAAGAAGACTCAAAAAATCTCATACTGTTTTAAATAAGCTTATGACTTTGTGTGGGACCATGTCCTTAACAGTTCAAGACCACGCGTCCCTGGATCATGGGTTGGAGATGAGGTTGGCGAGTTTCATGTGTTTGTGGATCATTTTCCCTCTGAGTTCTTTCTCATGTTGTTTGCTTTTAATCTGTTTTTTAACAAAAATTTTTGTAATAATTTTGACTTAAATATGCTTTCCAGAATTATTTTTTTTCTTTTTCTTTTTTTTTTTAAACCAAATTTTGTTTTGTAGTCCAAGCTTGTCTCCAACTCACAATCCTCCTGCCTCAGCCTCATGAATGCTGAGACTGCAAGTGTGCACCGCTATGCCAGGATTAGGGGAAACAGAATTATTTTTTTTTCAACCTACTATTTGACTTAAGTTTCTTTTGGGTGATTTTTTTTCAAGTAAAGATTTTACTTATATTTATTTTTACTCATAAGAAATCATTTCAAATTTTATTTTCAAACTGATCGTTGACATACACAGACAAATTCAAATGCGTATACTACTGAGTTGGATGTGTTGTTTTATTTTTACATAAAAATCGGTCCTGGACTTGATCAATGGGTAAAGGCACTTGGTAACAAGAATGAAAAAAAGGTTTAAACATTAAGTGGCTAGTGTACCCATTTTCATTTCCACTATGGCTGGGGAGGCAAGCATGGAAAAGCCATCTCATGCAAAGATTGCAAAGTTGTCTCTCTGCTGTCTCACCTATGATATCTTACAGACCTCACATACTCTTTAATCTATATGAAATTTATTTAAAGATTATGAACATCGGTTTTCCCAACAGACTTTCATGGCATCATTTTCTGCAATTATGAACAACTGCTATCACGTAAGAGTAAGTCCATGCTTTTGTCTGCCTCTAAATATACATGTAGGTAGTGCATATGTGTGTATGCATTTGTACGCAGGACCACGCATACGTGATCCTGGCCCCCTGGTAGCATTTCTCTCTGAACCTTTATTACTAAATAGTTCTTACGTATCTATATATAATGTCTTAGAGTAGATGTCTTCTCATGGTTTTATTGGCTTGAAATTTTTCCCTTTAAAACGAAATGATATTTACTAGTCAAGTTGCATAAAAATACTGAGATGGGGGTGGTGTGAATAACACAAATAGTACTAGAACAATTAGCTTCACTAATAACTATCTGGTGCTGATAACAATGCCTGGGACCATATTTGGAGTTGTAGCCAGAAGGTTTGTTAAATTCACTGGTTTAGGTGTGTGTATTTATATGTGTGCATTTGTATGTGTTTCTTTACACACGTCCATGTTTTTATATATGTATGTGTGTGTTGGATATAACGTTTCTGTATGTGTGCATATATGTATGTGTGTATTTGTTTGTGTTTGTTTACAGAGGTATGTGTTTGTATATGTGAATTATGTATAGTGTTTTGTGTGTGTGTGTATGTGTGTGTGTATATGGCGTATATGGTACAGGTCAGGGGCAGGAAGGTAGATTGCATTACCCCAGTGCAGTGGGACACACAGATTCATAACTGCTCTTCAAGTCATTTGATATCTTGAGCCTCTCCCTCTTTATCTGTAGCATGGGAGAAGTATTTCCATCCACGAGTCTTTTCTAAGGCTCAGTGAGATCATAGACAAGCCCATGGCTAATAGGTTCAGAAACGCCTAGCCCTCTTTTTTGACAAGTTATCAGCTATCATTGGTAGTCTGTTTCCTAAACAATTGATCATATAGGACTTTCTAAACAAACACTGAGAAGACACAAAAGTCTCATTGAACACCACTTGCCATTGAAAAAGAATGCAAGATGAGCCATTTCTACTGCAGGCAAGAATTTGTCACCTGGGGAAGTAGGCCAGGGTTGATCTAGCTATGCAAATGCCAGCCACCATCATGGATGACGAAAAAGTCCATTATTCCCACACTCAGGTACTAATGAGGACTTCTCAGAGCAGTCAAAGCAAGGACAAGATCCCTTTCTGTTCTTAAAGCAGTGGTTCTCAACCTTCCTAATGCTGCAACCCTTTAATACAGTTCCTCATGTTGTAGCGACCCCAACCATAAAATTATTTTCCTTGCTACTTGATAACTGTAAATTTGCTACTGTTATGAATCATAATGTAAACATCTGTGTTTTTTGATGGTCTCAGGTGTCCCCCTGTAAAAGGGTCATTCAACCCCAAAGGGGTCGTGACCCACAGGCTGCAAAGCACTGTCTGCAAGGGTTTCATAGAGTTATGAGCAATGATTTTTCAGAGCAGTATTAGGCATACATGAAATCAAAACTAGCTGAATTTTCTAATACAAATGATTTGTAAATTTCCACACACATGCTTTTTGGAATAGGGAGTCTTAAAACAGAATTACACTTCTGTTGAGCAGTCAGAAGGAAATATTCACCAACATTATGCTGAACAACAAAAAGGATTACCTGGACTAACAAATCTCCGGAAGGCCTTTTAAGTTTCAAGGAGATTGCTGTCTGGTTCAAGCTGAACAACACACAGCACTTTGTTTGTTTTGTTTTGTTTGTTGGTTTTTTAAATTTTTTTTTTTGTAGCTTCACTGAAATTTCTGGAACTTTACCTTGTCCCTACAACCCTGCCCACAGTCATGCAGACACCAAGACTCACTGGCTTCCTAAAGGAAGTATGTTTCTAGGAACAAGTGAAGGCAGAACCGTTTACAGGACACTTTCATCGGTTGCATCATCCATACAATGGAGATGCCCGAGGTCACTCATGTCCTCTAAGAGATAGCGGATGCCTTTGTACCACTAAACAAAGGCCCCTGGAGGGAGCCGTAAACTGAGGGTAGGGAACCCCTACTGGAGTGTTCATTCAGAAGGACAGCAGGCAGGAGGTGCTGGTTAAGACATAGAAAGTGTTTGAGAGCTGCGTATTCACTAGTCATTGCTGCACGTACCAACTGTCACCAAGTCCCTACATGAAAGCTCACCTAGCAAGTACATTTTACACTATTACAAGGCCTTCATTTACTATAAGTCTACAGCCGGTCCTAGGGAGGTAACATGGCTGAACATGGCAAATGTCTGTCAGAGAGAGAGACAACTGCCTGCCTGTGAGTTCTCCAGGTAAAGAGTGAGTTTATCTTCCCTCATCTTCAGGAGAAAAGAAAGACAATATTCTCCTGTCAAAGATTCTAGAGGGCATTTGGGAGGGCACTGTGGAAAAGGCCAGACAGCAATGAGAGTTATTTATTGTAGATTTCTGGGGATAAATGATACATCCCTTTTGAACAAAATCTGGCGAACTCTCTGTTTTGTCTAAGAATAGTGATCCACATCTGGCTGAGTAAAGCTTGATTTATTAACAATTCTAAAAAACAATCAAACAAACAAACAAACAAACAAAAATTACCTGCTTAGTAAAGTAGAAAAATCTGAGGACTTAAAGTATAAGGTTGCAAAGTCATTTGACTAATGGCTGTTGTTAACTGTTGTTAATCCTATGTATGTCCGTCAAGATCATTGAACTACTTCGTGTTGCTTTCCTGCGGAACTCACATGCCAGCATGTCAAGCGAGCCATTCCCAGAGGAAGATTATGATTTCCCCCTGTAACCTAAGTTCTTAGTAACTGTCAGAGGTCTTTTCTTCAAAGAGTCCTGCAGCTGCAGAGGCCATGAGTCATTTTGCCAATGTGCACACAGAGGCCCAGAGAGCGGAGCCAGCTTTCCCATGATCATGCCCTCGGGGAATATGTAGTGTCCTCCGTGTGGCTCTGCCTACAGACGAGAGGGGATAGTAACGGGAAGCAGATGCCTGCAGAGTGCACCTGCTGGTCCTCCGTCCCCACCTGGATGGAGATGCTAGGGTGCCTGCTCAACATCTGTTCAGTGGCTCGTTATGGGTTAATTGCAGCTGTTCTCACTAAGGTTAGGCTTTTCTTAAACAACTTTGAACCCTGGGACTGAGGACTTGGCTTCTGCCCTGGGTCGATTTTTTTCTTCAGTTGAACCTACATTAGGTTGGAGATCATTGAAACAAGCTCAATACAATTCGATATAACGATTTTTCTGACTATCCCTGTCAGATAGAATGAATGCCATTTGCTCGGGCTTTCAACGTGTACCCACTTCCCACCCGGTCTCACGCCCCTCACCGTGCTGGGGACTGAACCTGGAGCACTCTGCACGCTAGGGGAGCACACACTCCCTGGCACCATCTCCAGGCTCTTTTAAAGAAACAGAGGTAACAACCCAATTCATCACAGTCCCCGGTGCGTGGCACACAGCCACACGACTCACATCTGCCCATCAGTAGTTTTACTTAACTAATCTGCCTATAGTAGCTAAGCATGGAATGACTACTTCCAAACTCCAGAGCAAACCCTACTTCCTTACTCTGGGTTCCTCCTCCACTCTGATAGTACTCTGGATTTTAAATTCATACACACTGTTCTTTCCGGGCCTTGTTATTGCTTGCTAATGAAGATAAGAGCTGGCTGCAGCTCTCAATGTTGTTCTCACCAACTCTGCACCCCCTTTTAAAGTTAATTTCAACACCTACCCACATACTGAAAAAAACAGACAACTTTTAATTTAATTGTTTTTTTTAACGGTCTTTGTGGGAAATACGACAAGTATTTAACATTTTTTTTTTCTGAAGCCATGAGGAGCAAACTCCGAGTCTACTGAAGACACAGTGTATTACCGAGTGACCCCCCCCCAGCTCTTAGCACATGTTTGTGGGGGTGACCCTTCCACGCCAAGTCCTGGCCTAGGTGGTAGAGCGTGAAAACAATGAACCAAAACCGGGCAAGAATTCTTCTGATACACATGGGAAAATGGTAAACCAATAAATAAGTAAAATGTTTAGTCTGTGCAAAGGTTTTGAGTGGATAGGGGATAAAAATAGGGAAGGCAGAAGGGTGGGCCTCTTGCTTCTAACTCAGACAGGGATAGAGGAAGGAGCCCATGCCTAGTGAACAAATCCACTACTGTCAGACTCGGGGAAATGCAACGGTCTCTAGAAGGCGATCCTAGTCAGACACTGCAAGTGTCTTCACCCTTTACAAAAGATTTGAAGTATCACTGGGCATGGAGGTTCATGTCTATAATCCCAGCACCAGGAGGTTGAGGCAGGGGGATCACCATAGTTCTAAGCCAGCCTGGGCTACATAGTGAGCTATAGGTTACCTTGGCCTAGAAAGTTAACTGGTCTACAAACAAAGTAAATAAATAATTAAAAGATGAGTTAAGATTCCCATTTAAAAACTGAAATACAATTTGTTAAACTCCAGTTAGTTATGGTCTCATATGATAATGCTTTAGCATTTAAAATTAATGCTTGTAGTGTTCTGAAAATTTGCACAAACAGGTAAGGCCATTCAGTTGGGAGTGGGCAGAAGTAAAGTCTGGGGATAACCAACGAAATGAATCGGTTAGAAATCTTCTCTTTTACACTTGACAAAAACGCGGACTGAAGAAGCCAAATTAAATCCATATCCATCCTGGTTATATGTAATAGAAAAGGTTTCCCTTAAGGTTAAATTTGTTGTCTAGGACTTTAAGACTAGTTAATGGTTTAAGGCAGCGTCCTGATATTTTTTAGGGTATAGTGGACTTGCTTCAGTAGTGTCTCCGATGGTAAATCAGGGACCAGCCTCTCCATCTAATGGCTTCACCTCACTAAAGAGACAATTCAGTCTCTATTAAGGATCTAGTCTAACGTGGGACTTAGTAATCTCCTACACTGTCTGCAGGATGGAGGACAGAGGGACAGGAAGGGTCCAGAATCCTTCAGGGAAGCCCTGGGCTTTGTCTTGGAGGACAAGCAAGGACTCACATACATGGGAGGCCACTGAGCACTGAGTCTTCAGTGCTTGTTTTGATAACCCCAAGCTTCTTTTAGCTACAGTTGTGTGGTCACAGCACCCCCTCCTTGCCAGGAAGGCAGAAGTAAACCTGATGGCTTCCTTCCTTCTAAATCGTGGGTCTGCCCCAGATCACCCAGGTTCCCTCTCATACTGCCCCACCTAATTCTGAGTCTTAGCTAAGATACGAATTCTGCAATTTAGGGTACCCGAAATCTCAAGAGACTCATGGGATATTGGCCACGATAGCAGAACATGGAGAAACAGTTCTGGGACTGTAGGTGATTGCCGAGGAAAATACTACAGGCACAAAGAAATAAATGCGCCTTTCAGAGAAAATGTTGTCCTGAATATTGATAAATGCCGAAAGCTTATCATTGTTCAAAATTAAAACTGAACAGGCTGTTCTATTTGCCAAGTCTGAGAAGTCTACATTTCTGAGGAGGCAAGGCTGGCAATATCGGGTACCGAGTTTGCTTTGGTTTTGGCTGTTTAGATGGGTAAGAGGGAGACAAAGGGCAAAAACCTGGAAATGCGTTGTTTTCTTTTGAAACAAAAACCATGAGGGAACCTCTTTCCTTTTGATTTCCCCGGGTTTCTGTGTGTGTCCTTGTATTTTGTGGACAAAGAGATTGATACTAAGAAAAACTGTAGAAAGTGACACCAATTACAATATTAAATTAACAATGAGAAAACAAGTGTTATAAAAATGTGATCAGTTTAAAAATAACAACCGTATTATGTGTAGGCGAGCTGTTTCCTACTTACACTTTGCCCCCACCCCCCACCCCCCCACCAGGGCCATACAGTCTAATAATCTCGCTTGTTCCCATACCATCTTTATCCCTTCCAAGAGCCATGCATGATACCAGAGGGACCTAAGAAAACACGTTTCCACTTGGACAAGTTAAATAACCAAAGTCTAGAGGGAAGCCACGGCAGATTGAGGATCCCATCGCCAAAGAGCGTCAGTCCTGAGGGCTCAACAGCGTTGGTCTGTGTGTTAAATAATATGTTCGGGTTATCATATTTAGCTCTTATAAGCACCATAGAAACGCCTTCGTTATTCAGGTGTGAGATGAGCAAGACAGGGAGAATTATGACTCTGGCCTAGGCAAGAGGTCACATAGCTAAAGGGTAGAGGTGGTGGCTGAAACCCCAGCTACTCTGGCTGAGACCCTTACACTCAGCTATGACACCCTGCTTCTGTCAGGGAAGATTAATTTACATGACCAAACATATTCACCAATGTAAACACTCAGAGTCCCTAGCTCCTATGGTGGGTCAGTCAGTTAATCACAAGGCTACTTGGACAGAGTTAGTGGAAAGTTGATAAGCCATTGCTGTCATCCACGCCAGTTTCAGTATGAAAGGAACTAACTGTGGACTGGGACTGCACCTTCTCACAGCAAGTCCATTACTATCATCACAAAACAATCGGGCTTCGGTTAGTTTTGAAATATTAATTTTAAAAGCACAATACCAGGGTCTACTATTGAAGTGAATATTCACTGCCCTATAGGAGGCTTTGAGTTTGTGGCTGGAGTTCCTCAAGAAAAGAAGAGGAGGCCCAAAAAAGCAGGACAGGGTGGATGAGAAGGAGGAAGAGAGAGAGAGAGAGAGAGAGAGAGAGAGAGAGAGAGAGAGAGAAGAGAGAGAGAGAGAGAGAGAGGTGGAAGCCCTCCTCATTCACTGTAAGCCACAAAGTGAAGCAAAGTTCCCTTGCTAGCCAGGCCTTGAGAGACATATGTCCACTTTGGTCATGCTGTCTAGAAAGTATACCTAGTATTTACAGGCTGTATATTTTCCTTCATTTTGTATGGGATTATCAACCATGGCATCTCAGAAGCCCACCTTCCTTTGGCCATCCTAGATTCCAGTTTCCCCTGTTTATCAAAGAGGGGGGATTAAGCTTTCTGCTTTGGTATCATGCTTCCCAAAACGGCCTTCCTTATGACACAAAGGCCTGAGGAAAAGTAAGGCTGTTTTTCCCCAAAGTTCCAGGATAAAGTTCTACAGGTTCCAGCCGGAGAGCTCAGGCCTCCACAAACCACTGAGATGGGGATTGGAACGGTGTGGATACTGTCTTTCCTCCCCACTGTTAGCCCAGGGGTCCTTAGCAAATCTGTTTTGCAAGCTCACTATTGAGAACATCACCAAATCCTTTTAGAGTCTCTCCCGAATCCCCTCCTCCTCCCCCACCACTAAACCACACAGGAGCATTTGAAATAAACCCAGCTTAATGCAAAAACAAAAGGACATCCTCACTACTTCAGAAAGGTGGCAGTATTGCCTTGCGGTTTTGAGCAAGCTACCAAACTTGTGAGGTCTCTGATTAACAGACTAACCACCTCTCCTCGACATGGAAAGGAAAGGGCGGATGAAACCCATGGCTAACACTGGTTGCTAGTGGCTAGGAGATATTCCCCCAGAGCTGCAGGGGCACTGTGGCTTGTGGCCACTTAAGCTCTTGAGTCTTCAACTTGTCCCACTGTATAGAGCCATAGAAAATCTATAGTGGGTCCCGTAGACAGCCAAAGACCAGGAGCAGCTAAGGCAGTTACAGAGGCTCCTGATGGCCCATCACTCACTGTGCTCAGTTTGGAACCAGCCATCTCAAGTCAAACAATCGTGTAGCCCATGTAGAAGGGCCAAGGGAAATAATCGAGAACAGGCGACACCAGCATCCAGCCGACACCTGTTACCCCGAAGGCTTACACCAGAGTTCTCATCCAAAGGCTCCTTCTCAGAAGTTGTGTTCCACCATCAATGAATGGTCTGTTACCACCGTTATCAAAGCAACAACATGCAAAGCTAGGCGGCCCTGCCCAGGATGCTGATGGGAACCCACACACCCCTGCACCTCCTGTAGGCCTCCATACAAACCCTTTCCTGCTACTCACCTCTCTTGAGTGTGCCTCCAGAAGTTTCTCTGTGTGCCACTAACACAACAATTTTAGGGGAAACTGTCCATTTATAAATATCAGATAGTTTGGGAAAAAAAATATTTGTGGCACTGGGTTTTTTTTTTCCCCCCACGGTGATGTCATTTTAAATTCTTAGTGTGCTCCAAATTAGCTATTTTTACTTCCTCCGATTGACTTTTTTGGGAAATACATTTGTTTGGATTAGCTACATGTTACGTGACCCCTGGACTTGATATACTGTTCTAGGTTCATCCCCTCAGCAGTTGTAGCTGATAACGCACCCACTCGCTAACCTCAGATCCCGCTTTATCCCGTCTCAACACTGGTCGCTTTGGAGAGTCCCCTCAAATTTTTCTATTTACCGATAGAGGAGAAATATAGAAAAAATAAAGACATTGGATTATTCATAAACAAAACTCACATTCAACACAGGTGAAAGGGAAGGCATTTGTAGGCATTCAGTCAAACACAGTTGTTCACTTTGGGGGAACAGAGCAGAGGCCGCCAGCGCAGGCCCTGGCATTCATTGGAAAGCAGTTGAGTGGAGAGTGGCAGAAACGAAAAGTTGAAGGAGGAGTGCTGAACGCCTTACTCTACCTGATCGGAACTTCCTTCTAATCAGCAAAGAGTGCTCGGACCCCAGGAGTGTCATGGTGAATCTCAGCAAGCCGCTGGTCGCTGGCCAGACGCCCCCTGCTTTTCACCAGAAACTGGCTCCCGGGAGCCCAGAGGACAGCAGCTAACAACCCAGAATTCATCCAACTCTCGGGGAGCTCCCTTGGGCAGGAGGACGCACAGTGGCCGCCAGTGTCCCCGGAAAACTGGCGCCTCCCCCCTCGCCGCGCGCGAGGCTAATTAACTCCCAGCAGGCAGGACCCTCCTCCTCTCAGGGTGGCAAGGAGCAACCGCATCCTAGGCGTTCCTGGCTGATGTCATAGGCTGCCAGCGGTCGCGGAGTATCGCCACCACGCCTTTATGAAGGTCCCAAGTTTGCTATCTGATCCTCTTTACTACTGACAGGAGATCAGCCAATCAGGAGCGGCTAGCGGGGCCTGGGGACCCGGCGAGGCCCCGGGAGTCTCAGCAGCCCGCTCACTCTTAACTCTTTGCAGAAGATTAAGCAGCGGCTTCTGGCCGGAGCGGGAGTCTGCACAGACACCGCTAAATCGGCTGCCCGGAGGCTGCAGGTGGCGCCCAGCGGCGTTAGGACCGTACCCCGCGGCGCTGGCTGTGCGCCACCGGGGTGTTTCCAGCCTGCTGCAGGTCTCAGGAAGCGACACCTTCAGAACCCGCTGGTGCCCTGGCCAAGAAGCCGGGGTTGCAACGCCCAGGAGGGCCGACTTTCTGCATCGGAGCAGTGGTGCATCAAGGAGACCCAGTATCTCATAGCAGCTATAGCCGCCAGAGACGAATGTCCCAGGAGGTGGCGGAAAGCCTTTCGCTGTGGTTGGATGCTCTCTTTGGGGACACAAGAAACTTTGTGTCTGTGGACTGAGCGGAGGGGGAAGGTGTAAGAGAGTGGCCTACGGGGTTCTAAACAGGGTGGGCCTTGGGGACATAAGCAAGCCAGGTTGGAAAGGTTCACCCCCCCCAACCCCATCCTTTTCTTAGTGGGAAATTCACCGTGCACCCAAAGCGGCGCTGAGGCACGCTTCTAGGGGTTCCTGGGGTGACAAGGGTCCCACGTGCATCATTAAGCACAACAAATATTTGGTCTAAGACGAAGACATAAATAAAAACAAATCAAACTGTATACACACAACACACAATTTGTCATTATTGCAACCTTCTGCGCACGTGGGCCCCCAGCTACCATTCCTTATGTCTCTGCTTTTGTCTCAAAACTCTGAATACTTGAAAGATCATCCAAGGACAGGTGGAAGCCTAAAGTGACGATAGCTCTTGGGGCTAATCTATGTGCTGACCCGGGCTTCTGCCTCCAGCGTCTGTTGGTGAACACATCCGAGGCTGACTAGACCTTCCTTTTCCTCACTCTCTGGGCTGCACCCGTGTTGGTGTGAGTTACATTTTCTGGATAGGCAACCTTCTTAATAGGGGTGGAGGTGGAGCCATCCTACCCAACTTCCTCTTGCGAATAGGGTTGGGCAGCCCAGGCCTGTGACTGGCTGCCTCCGGAAGCTCAGCGGTGGCTTGCAGCATTCCACAGGCAGTGCTGGACTGGGCTGTTCCTGTGGGAACAAAACCCCACCGCATTAATGGCTTACATCAAGCAAGATTCATTACGGTGCAGGTTTGAAGGCTGGGAGTTAGAAATGGGCCACACTGGGTTAAAATCAAGGTGTTGGCAGAGCTGAGCTCCCTCCTGGAAGCGCATGAAGAGAATCCATTTCCTTTCCCACTCCAGCTACTAGAGGCCACCCATGTTCCTTGGCTTCTGTCCTGTTCTTCCATCTTCCCAAACAGAAATTGTGGGTCAGATTCTTGTTACATCTTATCAGTCTAGCGCCTCCCTCCCCACCTTCTGCATCTCTCTTTGAGTTAACCTTACTTTAAGGAAAAGCTCTGTCAGGCTAACGGGTTATGAACCTTAATTCCCACTTGCTATGTAACGTAACAGAATCAATGCTGCCTGAGATTAGACCATGAAGGGGAGGGTGTGATATTGTGGGTCACATAGCATGAGTGGCTGTTTTCCTTCCCAGCTTCTCTTTGTTAGAGCTAAACCCAACAGTACAGGTCTTCGATGAAAGGAAATAAAAGAGAGGAAGATTTGGGAGGGGCAGCTCAGGTGTCTAGAAGAGCCCCTAAGCAGGTTTGAGATGCATGCGGCAGGGGCTACTCCAGAGAACGGAGGTAGTAGGATAAGGAACATTATTAAACAATAATGCTTATAAAATTATAAACCATTATAATCCTGTGGAGAAAGCTATTCTGTGCAACATTTGAAAAGAAAGAACTGAAGAAAAGAAACGAGCAGATCTTTACAGTGAGGGTAGACAGGCCGAGAGGGTGCCCCACAGCTGCTTAACGGGGAATTCTTGTTTAGTGGGAGTTGTGATGAAATCGAGTGAAGGAGCCAGCCCAGGGGTCTTCCTCACCCAGAGGGAGGAAGTATGTTTGAGTTTGTGCTTGGGGACGGAGCATGGGCCCTTTTTGTTTTCTTTTATGTCTGCCCTTTAATGAGAGGAGGTCTCCTGAATTAGTGCAGGCTACCCTGGAATTCTTTCAGTTTTCCTCTCAGTTTATTAATTAACTTCTAAAATAATACTTTTATTATTTCTTCAAGAATTTCATATATTGTACTTTAATCATATTTGATCATATTCATACTCCCTCCCCCAAGACAACCCAGATCAGCTTTCTCCACCCTCGTCACTTCCCTACCCATCCAACTTTGAGTTGTCCTTGTGGTCACCTCCTCTTTTTCCTTCTTTCCCTCCTCCTCCCCCTCCTTTTTTTTTTTCTTTATTTAAACACATTGTCTTTGGTTTGTGCTGCCTAACTGCTCTCAGGAGTAGGGCATGCTCAGGTTGACCACAGTCCTGCCTCAGCCTCCAGAGTGCTGGGATTAAAAGTATGTATCACCACACTCCCTTTCTTAGTTTCTTTTCCTTCCCTTCTTCCTGCCTCTCTGTCTCTTGGCCTCCCCCCCCCAACAACCCCATTTTGAGTTGGGAAATCCTGATAACCATAACCCTCTTCAGTTTTTCCCATCAGAGTATGGAGCAGCTGTCCTTTGCCCTCTGGGATTTCTAGCCCTTATGGCTTGGGATATCTATGGGTATAAAAATGTGCATTATGGAGACTCATCCTTTGCCCTCTGTGGTCAAATATTTTTATGACTTTTTGGGTGGAATTTGGACAGACTGTTCCCCGGGAGAATGGAATCTCGGACAGCTGCTGCCAGAGCAGACTGTAGCAAAGCAGCCATGGCTGCCACTGCACTCTGACTCCTCCGCAGTGATTCTTTGGGACCCGCCCCCTCTCACGGGGCATTATTTTGTTTTGATTTATTTTACTTTGTTGTTTGTTAGTCATTTCTTTTACTATGTCACAAATTATAGTCACACGGCACGTAAGGATGGCTCAATCTACCGTGGACTAAGGGAGCCCACATTCAAGGATGCCCTCTTAGGATTGTATGTTCTTATATAGGGATGAAAAGAAGACATTCTAGCTAAAAGATAGACTTACCAATCTCTGTTGCTAAGCTGAGAGTGGTGGTGCTTGCCTGTAACCTCAGTGCGAGGGAGAGAGAGGCAAGAGGACCAGGAATTCACTGTCATCCTCAGCTAGGGAGGGAGTTCCAGACAAAGGCTCTAGGAGATCCTGCCTAAAAGTTAAAACAAAACAAGGAGAAAGCCCGAACAACAACAACAACAACAACAACAACAATTCCTTCCCCTCTGTCCTTTGCTGATGCTTTTCCCCAGAGGTTGCTGAATAATGCACTGCTCATAGGTCTGTGGTGACACGGGTAGAGATGGGAAAAACTAGGAAAGGGAAGAAAGCCTCATCTTTAGCAAATGATGTACTGTAATCATTCTAGCGCCACTTGCCCTCTCCACCATTCCAGCAGCAGCAGGTGGTGGTCACAGGAAGCAGTGATCTCCTCCAGCCTCCCCTTTCCTTTTACAGATCTGATGACAAGCCATCAGAGGATCATTTGCTCTTCCTTCAGGCACTCTGAATACGCACTCCAGGATCTGCCTGAGTCATGGAGCAAGCACCGGGTCCAGCAGATTTGCAAACTCAAATGAGCTGAGTGGGAGGAAGGTAAGAAACAAAATGTAGGTTAGTAAACGTTAACATACTGCCAGGGAAGCAGCAGAGAGCTTGCCCAGCCCCAAGGGTCTGCGGCCATTTGGGAGGAAATATAGATCTTCCCGGCCATGTTTGACAACTGTTCTGAGAATTGGAAATCCAAGGGATAAAACACACTGGGTTTTGTAAACACAAACAATTAGCAGCAGCAGTAATGAAATACACCCTACTCTATGACTGCTCAGGCTGCGGGGAAGTGCAGGTTGTTCAAAAAGTGGGTAGAAAGTTGTAAGTACGATACTTAGTGTCAGAGCAGCTGCCTCCATGGGAAGATACTGTTACTATAAGTTCGCTGCTGACAGCTGCGTGGGAGCCACAGTCTCTTCACTGAGGTCCTGTCAGTGAAGCAGGGGTGTCCAGGTACAAATACTCGCCATCTGTCTCCTCTTCCCAATCTAGGATGCTCTCAGCTGTCCGCTTCTCTCAGCACCCCTGGGACCCGGGCAGAGGGAGGTGGGTACAGTCTCTGCTGCATTAACTTCCGATCAAAAGAACATGAAGACACACTCATTGTGACATCAGGCTGAGTGGCCGTTTCATGCCACTATTAGCGGCCTGGGGAATGCAATTTAATTTCTCACCTCTGAGAAACCACTCAAACTCTAGCTGGACAGGGGAAATAGGTTGAGTCACTGAAGGAATGCAGCCTCAGTCACTAGCTTATTTCAATTCCAGAAATATTTATGCTGCACCAACTGTGTTCCAGCAGCAAAGGGAATATAAAGATGGAACAGATAGGGGCCGGAACCGTGAGCTGAGACTACAATGGTGGGTCTCCCACAGGCTCCCAACAAACCTGAATCTGGGGTCACTCTGTGTTAGTTAATGTCATGATGTCTCAGGTGGAACTCAAGTCAGGCACACCTAATAGAACCTGCTCTCTTTCATGAAATTGAATATAAAAGGGCCTTTGCCCATTTTAAACAAAGACTTCAATTTAAACAAATGGTAAAATAAAATGTAGTTTCAGTTGAAAGAATCTGTCACAAACCTCTCTTTCCCTGCCTGCCAGAAACACTTCTCACCCTGCCTCCCTCCAGAAAGGGCAACAATGTGAAGGCAAGAGGATGATATTATAGGGTTGAGAGGTCATGGGCCCTGTATATTCTCCACGTTGTCCTTCAGTGTCCTTGCTAGTACTTTAAGAAGTGGAGACCACACACCAGCATAGACACTCCTGGCAGCTTTTGAATAAAGCCCATCCCTCTTTCCAGCCCCTTCTTGTTTGGTTGCAGAGCACGGAGGTTTTGTTCAAGCTACTTGAAGTTGCAGCTCTCCAATGGGTGTGTCCTCCCGGTCCAGAGTGGGTCTAGGAAGACTCATTGCCTAACTCCGTTTGTCCCAGAGCATGTGGAAGTTGGAAAAGCCTAGGACAGTGATTAAGGCACTGTCAGTTAAGCATGAGTTTTATTCCACAACATATTTAGCTTTTTGTTTGTTTGTTTCTAGAAAACCAAGATTAGCTCTTTGGTTTGGTTGACTTTTTGAGTGCGGCAGAGTAACCTACAGAAACAGTTTAAGACCGAGTTTATTTTGTCTCACAGTTTGAGTTGACGTAGTCCATCGGGACAGGGAAGGTCTGATGGCCAACTTGAGTGAATGTGGGGATAGTCATGCCGCACCCTCATTTGGGAAGCAGAGGGAGATGAATGCTGATCTTTAGCTCATTTTCTTCTTTCAAGTCCCCAGCTCATGGGATGGTGCCCCCCATATTTAGAAAGGGCTTTCTTTACCTTTTTCTAGAAACATTCTTTCAGATGCATCCACATGTGTATCTCATACAAGACTCCAGACTCAGTCAAAATGACAGGCAAAATACCCAGTACAATTTCTGGAGATGATGAATTATCCAAGTTCATCTTTAGATTTTATTACGAATAGAGCAGTGGTGATTTTTCTCTTCCTTGTAGACCCTATCTCATGTCTCTATGTCCACCTGAAGTTTTTCTCTTGTATGTTGGACCACAGCCTATTGAGCTTGTTATAACTCCCCATTGGGTTGGCATGATTGAGTGTGAGGTTTCAAAACATGTGGCAATAGTAGAAGTTTTGTAGACTGTGGTGGTTTGAAAGAGAAATGCTTGCACCCCAGTTAGTGAAATTGTTTGGGAAGGATTAGAAGGTGTGGTGTTGTTAGGGAAGGTACAGCCTTATTGGAGGAGGTGTGTGACTGGGGGTGGGCTTTGAGGCCTCAAAAGCCTAAGTCAGGCCCAGTGTTACTCTCTCTGACTTCTGCCTTTGGATAAGGATGTAAAGCTCTCTGACAGTTTGCTTCCAGCTATGATGATCACGGACGCTGCTAAAACTGTAAGCCAGCCCCCAATTAAATGTTTTATTTTATGAGTTGCCTATGTCCTGGCATCTCTTCACAGCAATAGAGCAGTGACTAAGGCATGGACATGTAAGAGCTGAAAATCAATCTGGTAATCAGTCCAAGGTGTTTCAGGAAAAGTCACACTTCTTCACAGTCTTGGTTCTGAGCACACATGTGGGGTTTATACTGCACATGTGTCTATATCACATGTGTCCATACTGCACACGTGTCTGAACCACAGGTCTCCAGGGAATGCTGTCTGAAATGCCTCAGTTCACATTCAAGACTTATATATGTTATGAACTGCAGTGATTTTCACACTGAATGCAAAGACTTTTCTCTCACAAAAGCATAACAGTTCAGATACAGAAAAGAAACTTGAAATATTTTCCCACCGTCATTCCTCAGCATGTATTAAATTAGGAGATCTTTGGACTATATTACATTAGAATGTTTGATTTTAAGATTACATTCAAGTTGCTCACTTGAGTGCCCTTAATAACCATTCAGTGAATTTTGACTTTGGACTAAGATGGAATTTCCAAAGCCATCTGAGATGGCTCTAAACCTGCTTCTACCAGTTTTTACTTTGTATCTATGGAAAATGGCATTTTCATTATTGATGATGATAAAAACAAAACACTGATCAAGTTTGAGAAATATTGAAGACTCTCTACGTCCTGCAGTATCAGATACTTAATGAAGATTTAATTCTATAGGTAAAAATAAACAATCTATCTTATCAATATGGAAATTCGCTTTCATCTTTAATAAATGCTAAAGTTGTATGTGTACCAAAGGTTTTTTTAATGTCTACATAAGACTTATTTTTAGTAAGTGTTTGATTTATAGGTCTGTTTTATTTACTGATAAACTGGTGTCACATAAAGATTTCTCATGCAAAATGATACTGATTGAAGAAACTCAAAAGGTCTTACTCTAGAGCAATATGTTCAAGTGTTTTTCCACTTGGATTTCCCCAAAGCTTTTTGAAAACCTAAGTACAAAACCAAACTTACCTTCTTCTGTTCCACATTCCCTATGAGCCTCCTCCTGTCCCTGTGTTTACTTACCTGTAGTTTTCTGCCCTTTCAAGTGTATGGGAAACCATTTACCTGATTCTGGCTTAGAGAATATCCCATTGCTAACACCTAGGCCTTCTCCCATCGCTACTCCATCTGTACCCGTTCTTAAAGGCTCCTTGCAGATTCCTCTTTTTGTTTAGCCTTGGTACTTCTACACTTAAGACCTTAGCTTTCTCTTGGTTTGTTACAAGTGTCTCTTAACATTTTCCTGCTCCAGTTCATTTTCCATGTGATTATCAAGGTCATATACTAAATTAGATCCCACTGTTTCCTGTGGGCCTCGTCGGTGCCAACAGATACCACCCACACTTCTGAGCATGTCAGAGAAGGCTCTGTGGATCTAACCCTGCCATCTTCTTTTACTGCTTCCTTTTCTGTCTCTTCTTCTTGTATTACCAGTAGCAAATAGCACTGAGCATGGTGGAGCCTTTCCATGTTCTCTGCTTTGCTTCTTTCCCTGTGGTGTGTCTTTGGTCTGAAATGTTCTTTCCCCCTTCTCTGCCCAGAACTATATCAAGTCCCCAAAACCATTCCAGGTTTTATCTTGTTTCTATTCTCTTCTATGACAGCCCCAGGCTGAGTTCATAGCACAGACAGTGTGTTGGCTTGTTTTGTTGTTGTTGTTGTTTGGAGACAAGATCTCGCCACAAACCCCAGGCTGGACTGCAACTTTCCAGTCTGTCTGCCTCAGTCTCCCAAGTAGCTTGAAAGAATGTTAGGACTGTAGCTCAGTGATAGAGCACTGACTTAGATTGTGTGTGACTGTGACCTTTGGTTCAACCCTCTTACAGAAGATGATAGATAGATAGATAGATAGATAGATAGATAGATAGATAATAGATGATAGATAGATGATAGATAGATAGATAGATAGATAGATAGATAGATAGATGATAGAAGATAGATGATAGATAGATAGATAGATAGATAGATAGATAGATAGATAGATAGATAGATACCAAGTATCTGGGAAGGCAGACCTATGTGAGCATTCCAGAACACCAGTTATTTCCAATGCAAAGATTTCTCAGTCATCTGTGGGAGACTGAAAGACAGGAATAATGGTGCTGTTTTTATCTGTAACTCATAATCGTGTTTTCCTTCCTATCTCGTTTTGTATCTCTCTTCTCACAATAACCTGCCCTTTGATGTATTTGTATTTTCACTCTTTTATATTTAGCAGTGTTTCTTGTCTCCCCTTTCCCTCCTACAACCAGTTTATAGACCCGAGGCTGACAATGGTGTGACTTTCCTTGAGTCTACAGAGAAATCTCAGGCAGTGGCTTGCTTTCACACAGCCTTGCTCAGTTTGGGTTGGTTGGTGGATGCAGAAGAAGGATAGTTTCGCTGGTCTGATTCATCCAGGGCCTACTGTAGCAGTCTGCACCTCCCAGAGATGATGAATCCACCTCTGGTTCATAAAGTGTGACCCGGGAGTTTGCTATTTCCTTCAGCTTTTTCTGTGTGTGCAACTGGTCACACTGTGTCTCATGACTCCTCTTCTGAGTTTCACTAGCTTGCCATCTCCTCTACTCCCCAGATAACAGGATGGAGGCCCCCAAATCTCTGCTCTACATCAGGAGACCTTACAAATCTTGTGAATATCATCTCGTTAATCTGGATGCTTAGCATGACTAAAGCTTGGCTGAACACCTCCCGTGGTGCCTGCAGAGCAGGGAAGGTGGGAGGCTGGTGGATCAAGCTGCAGATAAGGCAGTCAGTCAAGGACCATCAAACCTCCTCTTTACATCACCCCACTTCTCTGGGGATGCGTACAGTCGAAGAGGAGCGCTTTCTGTCTGATGGGACACTGTCTGGAAAGGAGATCTGCCTCAGGAAGAGCAGGGTCCACTGGGGGAGTTCAAACATTCTCTCAAACCTCCATCTGACCATTAAAAACATTACTGCATTTTAAATGCAACGGTGTGAAAAGGAAAAGCCCCAAGTGCCATTAAAACCAGCTACAGTAACAGTGAGGAAGTTTGTGGCAGGAGGCTTGTTTACCAAGATACCCTCAGGAAGCTGGTCCCTGGAACCCAGTGTTCAGTCAAAGGAAACTTTTAAAGTGACTGAATTCAGCAAACAGCCAAGCAAACATTGAACCTAGCCCTGTGCAGCGGAGTGACTTTTTATGAACCTGACTTGGATCTGTCCTGCCTTATGGGAATTCACCAGGCCCCCAGCCCCGGACCTCAGAGCTCACACTGCCCCACCATGCCTCTCTCTTCTGGAGGATTTTCCTGTCTTCTAATTGCTCTGTTTTCATACTTTTCCCCAAAGTCATTCCTACTTTTTTTTTTCTTTTCACTTTCAAACCCTCACAGGCGTTGCTTTCTTTGTGATTCTTGTTAACAGCCTTCGAGAGATTTAAGATGCTTTTTTTTTTCTCTTTTGGAAGATGACATAGGAGGCAGAATTGTTGATTCGAGGGACCCGTTTCTAGTTAGAAGCAGAGCCAAGACCCGGGTTAACGTTCGTGGTCTTTCTGTGAAGCTACTCTTTCCACAGATTCGTTTGTCTCTGACTTGGCAGGCGGTAGAGCCCTGTCAGCAGCTCTCTGGGTATCCACATGCCCCGCAGAACTGCTGCCCACGGGGGACAGGTGTTTCCTTTATCCCCCTGGGTGGCCAACATTCATGTCAGGAAAATTAAACATCTCTAAGTTGTTTCCTGGCTCATGTAGCCTTTTCTTAAGAGTTCATTGCCAATTCCTGTTGGCTTTGGTGGGTGGGGGGACTTCTGGAAAGTTCTTTATTATGAACTGACCTTGGTACTAACCCATTCAATATAAAAAAAAAACTCAGAGATTTTGTTACATTATCATATAAAACTAAAGAACAGTAAGTGTATATATGAGACTTTCAAGATAGGAGTCGAGGAAACCCTGACATGTTTGACAGGAACATTGTTTAAAATGGCCAGAGGAGACAGAGTGAAATTTACATGACTGAGGTTGGGCTGGGTTTAGAAGGAGGGTTGAGGGAGCCAAACGCTCGGATGGTGTTATGGTCCTTTACCTTGTAGAGTAGCTATGCTACCATGGAGGATGGCTCTAGCAAATGTTGTGGGTCTTAGAAGCAAAGGCTCAAATGCAGTTCATTGACTGTATCTTCTCTTGCCCGTGTGACTGTGGGATAAGCCGCTTAACCTCTCTCTATGGAGACAACTCCACAGATACATACATGAAAAGCACCCTCAGAGGCAGGCACATAGTGAACGAGAAGCAGCGATGAGAAGGGAGATGGGGGAGGGCCAGCGAGTCCCTTTGAGCTCAGCTCCAGGTCAAGCACCAGTGCACAGAGCACCCATACATTTTAGAGTGTCCCAGCAACACAGCTATGTGTCCTGGCAAAGAACTCTGCTTGTGGCTGTTGCGGCCTTCCTGCAGGTGTGGGAAAAGAGGTGTGGCCAGAGAGACTTCCCACAGCCTAGCTGCGGTTGTCCTTTTTTTTTTTTTTTTCATTTTAGTGAGGATTCCCTGGGGAATATAATGTAATGAAATGCACTTATGATAACTGTGGTATCTGAAGCAACGACAGTCACAAAGGTTTGAGTTCTGTTCTATTTGGAAAGAAAAATCCCACTGAAATACTTGCTGGGATTGAAGTCTGTATGTTTGGGATTAAAAATGCTGAAGTCTTTCCTCCCCCCCTCCCCTATAATTTGGTCTTGCTGAAGAGTAGGTTTGAAGACAAGCATGCCACACTACCTCCCAGGTGACAGAAGACAGGTATGCTATGACACCTCCCAGGGGACAGAGCCCGGTATTAAAAGCTGGTAGACACATGTACCATCAACATTTTCTGAAGCTGGGAGCACAGCTCAATGGTAGAGTGATTGCCTAGCATGTGAGGCCCTGGGTTTCATCCCTAGCACTGCCCCAAACCAGTTTCTTCAATTTGACCTACAGCACATGTATTGTGAGCATGTACTTTTGCCTTCATACATGTCTAACCATTAGCTGGCATGATTGGTCCTGTGTGCTAGATATTTGCAGTAGTTGTATGTATGGTTGTGGTATCTCATTTAGTATTTACATTTGGGAAGTGGGTACATTTTTTTTCTCCTGCAGATAGGGAAGCTGAGGTTCAGAGCAAGAAGTGACCTTATCATAAGACCTTCAGGGTGTCTATACTAACATCTCAGGGTCATCTCTGGAGCTTGGAAGGCCTTCTCTTTACATTTCCCATGTGGAACCTGGCATCTAAGGGGAGTAGAGGTGTGTGTGTGTGTGTGTGTGTGTGTGTGTGGGTGTGTGTGGAGGGGGGTGGATAGGATGGGCTCTGCTCTTGGCTCCATTTCTCTGCATGACCTGATATCCAAAAACTGGCCCTGGAGTGGGTCTGCCAGATACTTAGACATGTCAGGACTAGAGTCGTGTTGGCTATCTGGCCCAAGGGGGCTTTCTGGTGTTAATACATTTCCCTGGCTGGGGTGCTCTTCATTTGGTGGGCTCACACAATGGTGCCAAACTGTAAGCACCTGCGCTTACATACCACGCCAGGGTTATCTGATTAATGCTGCTGGCAAATAAAACCAGGCCATGATGGAAGGGTCTCAGCAAGACAGAAGCTGAGACAAGTTTATTGTAAGCAATCAGAAATTTTATACCCTTCTCAGAAACCAAATATAATGGCAGGTATTATCCAAGACCAATTGTTCTGTCAAGCTTGCCTATGCCTCTCTGACTTCTAGGGAACAGAGAGAAGTGCAAAGTGGCCTGAATGATGGCTTTGCTGCCTGAGGGAGTGCCTCAGTTTCTCAGAAACTGAAAGGCACACAATATCCGGGGAGCCATGGACTCTCACCTGAAAAACCCAAGACACACATTTCTCAAGGCAGCTAGACCAGACCAACTCCAAGATCCCTTCACCTAGCGTGCTGCTTTGGTGACTCAAAGTTTTATAGAGATGCGAGCCCTGCTAAAACTCTCTGTCCAAAGCCCTCAGTCCTTCCAGGGATAGCCCTGCTTCTAGAAGTGACAGTGAGGCTGTCATCTGGCTGCTAAGAGACAGGGCTGGATTCTGGGCTCAGGTACATTTGAAACCCAAAGTTTTCCTTTATTGTTAAGGATATTGCTGGTTATAGTCCTTATATATGGAAATTTTACAAAAGTAGGCAATTTCCTCAATCTTCCTTGGTTTTTCAAATGTTTTCTGTATAGGGGATCAAACAAACTTTCTAGAACTTTCTTTGCTTTTTAACTCTAGTCTACTTCTGGCTCACCTTATCTAAGAATATGAATGTAATAGCCTGTGCAGGTTTACTCATGAGTCACCGTAACTTTTTAGAAGTATATTCACGATTTAGGCTGATGTGAGGCCACCAGTCACTAAGTGGGCACCAGTGACATTCAAAAATAGAGAGAGCACAAGCAAGGAACTCAGGACCGCGAGGGGTGCACCCATACACTGAGACAATGGGGATGTTCTATCAGGAACTCACCAAGGCCAGCTGGCCTGGGTCTGAAAAAGCCTGGGTCAAAACCGGTCTCGCTGAACATAGCTGACAAGGAGGACTACTGAGACCTCAAGAACAATGGCAATGGGTTTTTGATTCTACTGGACCTATTGGTTTCGTGGGAGCCTAGGCAGTTTCGTGGATGCTCACCTTACTAGACCTGGATGGAGGTGGGTGGTCCTTGGACTTCCCACAGGGCAGAGAACCCTGATTGCTTTTTGGGCTGACGAGGGAGAAAGACTTGATTGGGGGAGGGGGAGGGAAAGGGGAGGCGGTGGTGGGGAAGAGACAGAAATCTTTAATAAATAAATAAATAAATTTAAAAAAAAAGAAAAAAAATAGCTCTGCAGCTCTCCAGTTGAAAAGGACACCATGTCTGGGGACATTCTGATGTCCGACAAAGCAGAGAGATGCAGGAGGAGAGAGAGGGGGAGAGAGGCATTCATGACTAGGAATTAAGAAATGAACGGTGCTATTTGTTTATTAAGATGATAACTCATTCGAGCATCACATGGAGCTAACCCCCTTAAGCAGCTAATAAGCACGGCGTGTTCTTTATGATGGAGCAGCCATAAAACGAGGAGACTTTGCTCTTTGTTATTTATTGGGTCAACCGGACAAATCATTTTTCTACATGCCAGGCTTGGACAATTCTTTTATTTTCTGTCTCCTTCTCATAAATAAAAACAGCATCGAGCTGATAAATTTATCTTAATGCATTCTGTACTGTAAAATCAACATGAGTTGGCCTTGGCATGGAGGCTTTCGGCCCGAGTGTGGATGGCATGTATATATTCTTATTTTTCTGTTATACATTCTTTTAGCTTAAAGTGATGGTAGAAAAAAAACCCACCTCTTTTTGATGCATATGCTAAATCTATTTCTTTCTCTTTGACCACCGTATTAGACTGTGGGCCTCAGCATGCTCTCCTCATATGGATGCTATGATCCCTGCCTAGGATAATCTTGCTTGAATCTCACCTTATCCCTCTAGGATACATTCTCTGTCCTGCCACCAATGACCTACTCAGTGGGGACCAGCCCATGTGGCTCAGAGCTTGTCTAGCATGCTCCCACAATGCCCTTAGGATCAAACCCAGCCCCTCTCATTGCCCGTCAGACCATCTTTGCCAGTTCTTCTTGTTGCCTCCGGTTCTTTTGGCTTCTTCTTCCATTTGTCTCTTCTCCCCAGCAGCTACTGAGGAAGAGTGGCCAAACACGATGACCTCATTAGCAGGCTCGTTTGCCCTTTGCTTTCTGGATGTGCCCCATTAACGGGAGGCTCCGGCAGGAACTGGAAGTGCAGAGTGAGGCTCCCAGTCCAGCCACAGCCTTCCTAACAGCCATTCCCTCCTCTTCTTGCGGTCCTCAGCATGGCCAGGATGTGATGCCAATCCAGCCCCTGGGAGTATTCCACATGACTCCATGGGGCATGGGGCCCTCCTCCCACCTACATCTTTGCAATTATTCGCTTTTTCTAAATTGCCTCCACTTCTCCCAACATGACTACTGCTCCTTTATCGGTCTTAAAGTCCCAGCTGTGTGACACCTGCCTATCCTGCCAACCTTGCTCTAAGCTTGCCTGCTGTCTCCCAGTCACCTTGCCTGCTCTCCTTTCACGAAGACACTAAAAGCGCTTGTGATGCTACATGCGGGGCACAGTTCCCCCACCCCACAAAGGATTATCTGGAACTGTCTTGTTTAGTTATCTTCTTAGGACCCTGTTTTCCTAGTATGCTTGGAATGTGAGCAAAATCCAGTGTCTCCCTTTTGTTTTTCTAACTCCAGTGTCTAGAATTGAGCCTTGCACATGGCAGTTGCTGGGAAATATTGGCTACGTGTTTATTGGGTGAATCAAGTTGAATCATCTCGTTTAGAGGTGAGGAAGTTGAGAGTGAAGAAGTTGGACTGAGTTTCCCAGGAATTCACATAGGGATGGAGCTGGGGGGGGGTCTGGATACATCAACACCCCCTAAACACCCCATTAATTTGCATCTTGTCATTTCTATGGAACTAGAGTTGGCTTCTTTACCGAGTACCCATTTTTTATCACAGTGAACAATTTAACCTTTGACATGGATTTTCTGATTCATATTGTCCCAATCTATTATTCTCTCTCTCTCTCTCTCTCTCTCTCTCTCTCTCTCTCTCATCACTTCCCTCTTTTCTTCCTCCTGTCTTCCCATCTCATTGTAGCAATGAGCCACTGATTAAGAGTTAACACTTGCTACGAAACAGAGGAAATCAAAGCAGGGCGCTCAAGGAAGTCAGCACGTGAATCATAAGGAGAGGCGTTAACAGTCCCACATTGGTGGCTGCATGGTCATGCATGATAGGGCATATTCTCCATACCAATGCTATGGTCTAGGTGTTCTATTATAGAGTAAGAACTAACATTCATGGAGGTTGGGGGTTGCATGGGCTATTGAGAAGGTGGCATGGATTTTGACATGGGTGTCACCCCAAACTTACTTAGTACCTTCCTCGAAGTTTATTGAAGACTCTGTGAAGTAGAGGCAGGAGATGTAATTGATCCAACATCAAAGTGAATGGAGAGACTGAAAACAGACTCCAAAGAGCAGTCCAGCTGGAGCCTGGACAAGTGGATGTGAGATGAGAAAGGGAGTCCAAGGATCAGAGGCCATAAAAGAACCGTCTTAAAGCTAAAAAGCGGAAAGTGGACCTTAGCCCTCGTGTTGATCTGCTTCTCATTGCTTCAATAGGGTGCACACAGCAGGTTAACCACACAGAATGAAGATGTTTGCTTAGCTCGCCATCCTGGGCATTCAGAGAATGATGGCAAGACTGGCTTGGTCTTGGGGAAGACCTCAGGTCGATGACAATGACAGCAGTCCTTACGGGAGCAAATGGCCATCACCAAACACGACAGCAGAGTGAGAGTGGAGAACAGCACTCCCAGTGACCGCAGAACCTCCCACTGGACTCCATTTTTAAGTGTTCCATATGGTCTGATACGACCATACCGAGGCCCAAGATTCTAGCACATTCCAGTACATGGTTCAATATCATCCGAGCTGTAGCAAGCACCTTAAGTAAGAGATTTGGGACTGAGTGGTACTGCCAAGATGAAACTTTCCGGTTTCGTCTCCGTATTTTTGAAGGTCTTTGGAAATAATTTTGAAAAAAATATTTAACAGGTAAGCAGAGTCTTCCCCCTTAACTCGGTGGCAGGATAAAATACCAACTTGACTTTCTTGAAGTTATCCTGAAGAACAGTGATTAGATCTGGATTTCCAATAAGTCGTGACATGGGTCAGAGATGGGAAGACGTTTCTGGAAGTTAGTAGTGTCTGGCACAGGAAGAGGGAGCCAAGTCGAGGCCTTGGTGACCATTGGCTGTCAATCAAAGTACTTAGGCCATTGATAGTAACCTCTTACTTGCAGACCAAGGTTTGGTGTTCATTGTGCCCTTTTGACTGGTGTCACCTGCACATGACATCTCTTTTGTCCAGAAGACTTTCTCTCGGTTGCAGAAAATGAACAGAAGGACAGAAGGAATGGCTGGTCTGCTCCACCAGGGACCAGGCAGGTGAGTAGCTGGGAGGAGCTGCGAAGTACTTAATCTCCATCCTGTAAGTGTTCCGAAGAAATTTCTTAATTGGTTAGTATGCAGAGGCTGTTGTGCAATTGATAATAACAAAAAAACTACTTCTGCGTTTTCCTAGGTCTACTTGTGAGTCGCCCAGTGTTTTCATCATAATATTTACTTCTGGGTAAATAGGCTAAATTCTCCAATTCTGATACAAAACAGAAAGATCAGAGAATGAAAATAAATAGATGACATGGCTGTTTAAAGATAATGTACAATGTTTTCTAGCGGCATAAATATTTGATTGTAAAACCTTCAATATGTTGTGTCTATTAACTGGTAATGTACAACATTTAAATAACTCATCCAGCCCAAGTGAGCTCGGGTCACTCAGGAGGACAGAGGGAAGGCCAGTCTGGCAGGAGGCCAAATTCCTATCACAGCACACCCCATGGCTGAACCCAGAGGCTCTATCTGTCCCATCTGGAGCCCTTTGGCCAGGATTTAGCCACAGACAAAAGCAGAGGGTTAAGCAGGGCCCTTGTAGACACAAAATTTTCCCTTATTTGATTTCAGACCAAATTTTCTCTTTTCTACCTAGATCCTTACATGCTAGGCAAGCACTCTGCCTCTGAGCTGTACCGCCAGTCTTTGAGTCTTTGAGATAAAGTCTCAGACTCATGATCCTCTTGAGAGCTCGGAAGAAAAGAATGCACAATCAACCCTCTGTGCTAGCAACTACTGTTAAACCTTGGGATGCTCAGTTTGGCTGGTACGCTTTGACATGGCTCATTGATTTTTGTGTTTAGGATGGGGAGCGAGATGGTGTTGCTGGAATACTATGGAAATGTACTTGAATTTACTCTGAAATTCCATCCAACACATTGTCTATTTGTTTTTTACACACTGAATCTTGTAATCAGGGCTCATGTTACAATCAAGTGGCTTGAATCTGGGGGACCTTTTACATTTCTGCTCGTGCGTGTGTGTGTGTGTGTGTGTGTGTGTGTGTGTGTGTGTGCAAATGTGATGTTCTATGCAGGCAGGTGTGGGGGTCAAAGGTTGGTGATGAGATGTTTTCCTCAATCACTCCTCCACCTATTTATTTATTTATTTATTTATCTATTTAGTTATTTATTTGGTTTTTCGAGACAGGGTTTCTCTAGCTTTGGAGCTTGTCCTGGAACTAGCTCTTGTAGACCAGGGTCCCTCATTGAACCTGGAGTTTGCTGTCCTGGCTAGGTTGACTCTGGAATCCACCTGTTTCTGCCTTCGGGCATTGGAGCTAAAGAAGTACCTCACACGTTGGCTTTGGACATGGGTCCGAGGACCCAAAGTCAGTTCCCCATACTTGCCTAGCCCTTTCCTCATTCTCAGCAATGATGCATTCTTGCTATTGCCCTGGGTGATTGTAAGGGTCAAAATCTGAAAGAGGCAGAGCAATGTAACACATTAAAGACCCAGTTTTGGGAAGAATGGGCAGGAGTTTATACCTCTTTGTAGGAGACCAGTTATCTAACAAGCCCAGCACATTTCAAGTGTCTTTTAAAGTTTGTTGATTGAATGAGTGAGCCTCCATGACAGCCTTAAAGGTTCTCTCACCCTCATTACTCTAAAGCCAATTGTTCAGTCAGAGGGGATGAACTTCTAGAGTGCAGAGCTGGATTCAATCTGTTCACAATGGTTTTGGTGTCTTCTTTATTGCTTTTATTTTCATCTATTATGTAGGATCTGTGGGCTGGTGATGGAAGTTCTTGGTGTTTTCAAAGCCTGCTTCTGCAGTTTTGAGACTCTCGGAACTCCTGAATCTCACTGAAAGGAAACTATTGAAATTGCCATTGGGTAGAAGCCTGGAGCCCCTCCTGGCTTGGCACCCCATCTTTCATGATATAATTACCATGAAGAAAGGCACTTTGTAGCTATTATGTGTTCCAGACTCAGAAACAGTAAAAGAAAGGGCAATTAAATCAATTGATGATAAGGACTGAGTTCATGAACTGAGAAGGAAGTTACTTGGAAAATCGGTGTGAATCGTGCATTAGTTCTTCTGCCGTTCATCCGTGTCACTGAGACGACCGTCATCCACATGTGGTCACAGCCTGAGAACAGATCCGTGTCACTGAGACGACCGTCATCCGCATGTGGTCATAGCCTGAGAACAGATCCGTGTCACTGAGACAACCGTCATCTGCATGTGGTCGCGGCCTCAGAACAGTCTTGCTTTTCCCAATTTGCAAATCTTTCCTTTCTCCCGTTTTACGAATCGGTGTAATGGTGTTCACGGTGCTCAGCGGCTCGAGCCTAATTAAGTCTCCTGCTCTGATTGAGAGCTAAGCAGGCTCTCCCGCGCGCACAGTCCCATCCATTGCTGCACACACGCAAGAGTCAGAGTGTCTAGTGCATGCAAAATGAAGAAAGGGGACTCGCTAGGAAAGACCCAGTTTAATAGGAAATTGTACTGCAGAGCGGTGAGTAGAGGGGTTGCAAGTCTTGTCGGCAGGGACGGTCCACACAGTGCTGAGGGTATGGAGGCAATGCTTTCATCTGGAGACATAGTCATCCATATTAATATGAATGGGCGATTGCTTACCATATTTTATGAAACCTAACATGAACTTTTTTTTTCATTTTTACTGATACTGGGAAAAGTAGCGTCTTTTAAAATTGGTGGAATATCATCCTAGACTTGGCAGGGATTTTTTTTTCTTCTTAGTAGAATGTAAAATGATGGTTGATGTTACAATCAACAGAGCTATGTGGTAAGTCATGAGAGGTAAGATTTGATTATCCAATAACAGCCCAGAGCACAGATTACCTGGACAGTGATAAGCCATTCCTGGGACCAGAGAGATGGTCCAGTGGCTAAGTGAATGCACTGCTCTTGCAGAGGACCTGAATTTGGCTCCCAGCATCCACCGTTGGGTACCACCATTGGATACCACCTTTGGGTAGCTCACAACATCTGCAACTCCAGTTCCAGATCTGACACCCCATTTCATCTGACTACAAAATAGATATCTGTATTCACACAGACATACACACACACATATCTGCAAACAGATCTGTAACTATACACATGATTAAAAATAAATGAATAACATCTTTTTACAAAAGAAGTTTCTTGTAGACTAGGCAAGACAGCATTAAAGGAGAAAAGAAGGGACTGCTGGAACGTGGGGCTGGAGGAGAGAAAGTCAGATAGGACCGGAAGGCAAGAGCTTTCAAATGTTGGATGAGAAAGGCACAGGTAGAGACATGATACCTGTTTCAGAGGTCACAGCAATGCACATTTTATTGGGATGGAGAATGTGTTCTGTGGCCATGTGAAGCTGTAGAGGGTATGCCTGTAATAAACATAGGATCATTCCGATTTTAGAAGGATTTTGATAGCAAGCTGCCACATGGATTTCATCTTGTACACATATCTTGAAAAACCTAAAAATAACATTTTTAAGAAAATCAATCTGTGCTTGGGAAGTTTTGAAGTGTATGACACTGGAGGCAGGGCATGCAGTTAGGGGCTTCATCATCCAGCAGAAACAGAGAGAACAGGAGTACCTGGGTGGTAGGCAGAGGCAAGCAAGAGGATTTGGAGGCATTGGTTGAAGGCATCTTTGAAGTTTACATATATATTTAAAATTCTAACTACATGCATGTATGTGTATCTATGTGTGGTCATGTGCCCTCTGAGGCCAGAGGCATTAGGCTCACAGGAGTTCCAGTTACAGGTGGTTGTGAGCTAGCCGGCATGGATGATGGGAAGGGAACTCTGGCTTTAGGCAAGAGTGGTTTATCGTCTTAAATGCTGAACCATCTCTCTAGCCCTGTCTCTTAAGTTTCTGTTGAAAGGATCAATAATATTATTTTCAGAAAAAATAAATTTTCTACCAACTGAGCCATCCATCTAGTTCTCAGGTGTTTTTTTTTTAAAAATATGACATATTACCATCGGAATATTGATCTTATCTCTCATTACTATAGATTACCATGTAGCCTTCTTTGTTCTCCTACACTCCCTCTCTAGATAGACCCGTCTAGATTTGTGAGTGTCTCCTTTCTTTCTCTCTGGTCTGCTTTGCAGGTGATCAGGAACAGAACTTAATCTTCTTGAGACAGCTATGCTGCCCTCTATTACTCTATTATTTTCATCTCAAAATCATAAATTTGATTCTGGGATTTTCAGTGTTGCAGAGATGTTAGATGTATGGTGGTTGAAATGAGAATGCCCCCCATAGATTCATATATCTGCAGGCTTAGTTCCCAGTTGGTGAACTATGTGAGAAGGATTAGGAGGTGTGGCCTTTTTGGAGGAAATATGTCATGGAGTGGGCACTGAAAAGCCTATGCCAGATCCAGCATCATTTTCTCTGCCTGCTGCCTGCAGACCAGGATGTAAAGCTCTCAGCTGTTGCTCCAGTGTTATGTCTGCCTGTATGCCGCCATGCTCCCTCACCAACCCTGATAATGAATTAGTTCTCTGGAACTATCAACAAGCCCCAATTAAATGATTTCCTTTTAAATTAAATGTTGCTTTGGTCATGGTATCTCCTTGTATGAATAGAATAATGACTAAGACCGTTGTAGACTTAGATTTTTTTTGTGTGGTTATAAATTTCCCCCAAAATTTGAATACTCATATATGTATGTGTGTACATCTATGTACATACATATATAGAGATGTATAGATATATATCTACACACATATATATCTATGAATCTAGATTTTTTGTGGTTATAAATTTCCCCCTAAAATTTGAATATTTACATATATCTATATATGTGTACATCTATGTATATATACATCTATGCACATATCTACATGCATAGATATATATGTACATACACATATAGGAATCTATAAAGATATAGATATATGTATATCCACACACAAGATACATATATAGATATATGTGTATATATATTCATATGTGTGATTATACTTATATGTATATATGTTCATATATATGTATACAATACAAGTAAGATATATTGGTATGTCTCAGCTTATACTACACAATACTTGACGAATGTTTTCAAACTAAATGCTCCCATCTCTTTTCCCAGTTAAGGATAACTTCCGTTCATTTCTTTGGCCATTGTTTTTTGAATACTCTGACCTCTCAGGAATTCTTGTTACATATAACACTGACATCTGGGTCATTCTCTCTGTATTTCTCATCTTCTTAATCCTTTATCATGTTTGTCTCTTATACTCCCAGTTATGGGAAGACGTCTTGTACCATAATTAAATTATTCCATTTTATTTGAAATCCATTTGCTCTGTACAACATTCATTTCATTTTAAAAGGTATCTGCCATTTTAAAATTGCTAGTAAACATTTTCTGAAGCCATTCCCGCCTTTATGGGACACATTTTATAAATGTGGACTCTTCCTTAATTGTCTTGAGCATGTTTCAGAGAGATCAAGTTGCCTACAATTGGTCCAATAACTGCTATTGAAATAATGGGCCATTCCCTTCCACTAATAGACCAGGTTCCTTTTTGAAGATGGTTGAGTTTTTTTCACATGTTTTCTTCCTCACCCATAATCATTCTTACAGATAAATTATTTGTCCAGTGTTGGGGATGAGACGTGTTCTGCATTGCTTTGTTTTTCGTAGTGATAAATCATCCAGGCAGGTCGGTTGGCAGTATAAAGAAGACTGGTTTATATAGCCCAGAGCTCTGGAGAACCAAGAGCCCTATCATTTGGCTCTGGTGAGATGAAAGAACCATGCCCAAGAATGCCAATCATGGCCCTTTCTAAGTCTTCATAGACTAGCATGGAGTCTGGCGTGTGATTGCTTCTCACTTGTCGACTTGCATGACTTGCACTTCCGTAGTGCAGAACAACCGGCTCACCCGTTGGCCATGTCTTCCGACATTCGCCCCTTGAGCTTTGTCTACACAGAGAGTGAATGAGAGACTGAAGAGGGAGAAGAATCCAGCGTGGATGAGGAGGAAGACCAGAGACCTGGGACGAAGCCTTCAGAGAAGAACATCCAGACAGATTCACACAAGCTACAAAGCACCAAGAACATCCAGACAGATTCACACAAGCTACAAAGCACCATGCTCCCCACAAAGTATGGCCTTTGTCTCAACTGCACCATCTCGGAGAGCTGTGGAGGTGCCCACTTGGGGCTCGTCACAGAACCACAAAGCCAGCATCCTTAATTCTTCTGACAGCCACAGCCGATTCAATTGTTCTTTCTGTTCCTCCCTTTTGCACACAATTTATCTCGTCAAATCAAAGGGGGCCCTGGGTAGGACTACTTCGGTCTTCCCAAAAGAATGACAACTTGGGCAGACCTCTAGATGATGTTTAACACTGGGCAAACAATTGATTTCAAGTGATTGATGAGTTATAGTTATATGAGAACATTTGCAGCAAAAGACCGCCCTTAGGAAGGCTACATAAATATTTGTGTCTCTTGCTTACCCTTGGCTCAGTTTGTGACCACAGAGGTTTTCTGAGGCCGTGCTGTGTGAGCTAAGGTGATTGACAATACTGGCTTATTCAAATACAAGCAGAGTGGTAGCAGCACACACAGGGCAGGGAGTTCTTCCCTCCACAAGTGCTTACAGAAGCATCTGTCACTTGGGTTCTGAGGAGACAAAGGTAATGAAGTATAGCCTCTGCCCTCAAGCAAGTGGTAGGAGCTTGGAGGAGTTACTTTTTCTCGCATGAGCTTCCAGTCTCTGTGCCCATAAAATAAGATTACTAAACTCTGCTGACTATTCCCAAGCCTCACCTAAGAGCCAGGTAAGAGACCCTTGAAAGCATTCTGATAGAAAGTCCCAGGTCTGTTAGCATGACAACATGGCCACTTCCTTGTCTGACTCTTAGAGCTAGAAGGGCTCTCCTCTTTGCACTGGGTGTCTTTGGTCTGCCTTGTGCCTGAGGCTGTGCCCTGAGAAAGCTTCAATTCCTGCTTCTCTCCTTCCCCACCTTCCTGCCCAGTTCCCTCAAGGCTTCCCTCCTCCACTGTGATTGTGGGAAAGAAGAATGTGAGCTTGGAGTCTCAGGAGCAAGGAGGGTAGATCCTCTTTGCTTGTTTGCCCTGATTTATTAGATTGGCTCCACCCACTGCAGATGTTGGGCAGAAAGGCACTTGAGGGAACACTAGGGTCAGAGTGTGGAGTGTCTCCCCAATGCCCACCTGTTAAAGAGCCCCAGGGTGGTGACTTCAGGAGACTGGGGAGCTTCTGAGAAGATGAAGTCATATGGGGGACTCCTTAGATCACGGGAGCCATGCTCTTGAAGAGGAATATGGGACCTAGATAACTTCCTTTTCTGTTCGTTCACTTCCTGGTCAAGAGGTGAATAATTACCCTGTTGTGATCACCAAAGGTCCAAAGCATGAGTCTAGTTGATCATGGGCTAAAACCTCTAAGTCTGGGTAAGTCAGAACTAGATTTATCTTTATATGTTAATTACTCCAGGTATTTTTTGGGCAACAACAAGCTGGCTAATACAAAGATCCACTCAGGGAATCACCAAATAGATACATTTAGTCAATGCCCACCTCAAGAGAATTACATTCACCTGAAGGGTTAAGAGCAGAAGAGCTCCGTTACTCTCCCCAAGACCATCTGTTGGCACTAATGGAGGCTCGTGTGTGTGCCAGATACTTCTGTGGGAAGCATCCTGAGTTCTCAGTTACTGAGCTTTTCAGCTGAGGAAAGGCCAGGAGAGGTGCACGAACCTGTTCAAAGCCCCAGGGGTCTGCTTGACTGCATGGCTCTGCTCTGTTTGCTATGTTCACATGGCTCAGCGCTGTCTCCAGGCTCCTCCTTACTTCACAGAGGGGAGGTAGACTCAGGAGCTCTGCCTCTGGAATGAGTAGACTCTCGGCACCTGCCCTTCTGTTTTGGGCCCACACTTTGAACCACCTGTCAGCCTCTCTTTACCCCTGGAGCAGTCTGCCCTCGGAGAGGAGGTGAACACTGGAAAGAGATGAGATTAAAGGCTTAGAGTCTTTTAAGTAGAGATTCCAGTCTCTACTAATT
The DNA here is from genome assembly GCF_014885135.2 of Alexandromys fortis. NCBI lineage: Eukaryota > Metazoa > Chordata > Mammalia > Rodentia > Cricetidae > Alexandromys > Alexandromys fortis. The sequence continues at coordinate 8,487,465 of NW_026068017.1, read as the reverse complement.
TGCCATGTGGCCTTGACTAGAACATCCCAACACCATCGTAGTTTCTTCCTATGGGAGGTGAGAGAGAGTATGGTTGAATGGGTTTCATGCTCAAGGGTGGTGGAGACATGGGGCAGCCCCAGGACGTCACTGCACTCAGTGTCTTCTCAGTAGTAGCTGTGTGAGTTGACATGGCCCGTTGGAGAGGAAGAAGAGACTGGCACCATTCTTAGTTCCCTTCTGCCCATTAGCTGGCAAATCCTCAGAACACAAACGCCTTTCTGTGTAACTGTTAATCCAAACACACTTTGAAAGGGGGTGCTGGTTGCCAAAAACTTTATATTTATCCCAAGAAAAACTAGAAACTATTTTTGGATTATCTGCACATGATTCGTCTGCCTTGCTTCAAATAAACAGCAATTGTATGTGTGCAGACCTGAGTGTCACAGAGGTCACACCTCACTTCGCAATTCTGTCTGTGCTCATGGAAGCGCTGGGTGGCCACTCTTCCCTGGCCACTTCAGACTGCATACATGCAGATCCAGGCCTAGATTCTGGCTCCCAGGCTCTCCAGCTTTGTAGCTCTGGGTAAGACAATTAACCTTCTTTGAACTTCAGTTTGAATAGGTGAAAAATGGGGCAGAGTAACAACTAATTCTGAGGCATTGATGAGAATGAAGGAGAAGAATTGCCATGTCCTTTACCTTCCCAGGTATGTTTTGTCTGGACAAACTAAGATCTTAAGCCATGCTTAAGGAGGAGCTAGAGAAATGAGGAAAATGGGTACGAGTTACCTCAACCTTTAGCATGCTTTGTCCAGGGATAGCTAAGCCAGAGAGAGAGAGAGAGAGAGAGAGAGAGAGAGAGAGAGAGAGAGAGAGAGAGAGAGAGAGAGAGAGAGAGAGAGAGNAGAAAGAGAAATGATCAGGTCAGGTCAGGGAGCTTCTGTTTGCCTGCTGTGTATCACGGCAGGGGGCACCCAGCCAGTGAGGAAACAGCTAGATGTCGGTGTGAATGGGAGATACCAAGCCCCTCTATTTAAACCTTCGAACGCCAGCCCACTGAATGTGAGCCGGGCTGCACGAAGGCCCGGGACATCGGTGTGTCGCTCTGCTCCGGAGGCATCTGTTTCTGCCTTGAAAATCTCCTGCCAGGGAAACAGAATCTTTTAATCTCTTGTCATGGCACCTAGCTTTTTGTGGTTCAACCACTCTTCTGGAACAACTGTTAAAGCTCCTGCCGTGTAGAAAGAAACCACAGGAGAGAATGAATGGAGAAATGGAACGCAGATGCAAGCGTCCATCTTGAAAGCATATAGTAAGACTGTGTTCTAGCTGGGGCAGGGAGAGCAAGGTTGTTGCCGCTGTCCTAGGAGCTCTAAATGGCTTTGACAGGTAGTAAGAGGGGAGCTGGGTACATTCCATGATTAACTATGACTACAGGGTTGCTTGTTCCTCATGGATGCGCTTACTCTCTGAACTCTGAACTATAGGCAGCAGTGTGGAGGGTTTGTAACCTCTGTTTATTTTCTTGATTTCCCCCACATCCCATAATACCTATCTTAGTTTTCCTCCTATTTATGAATCTCTGGACTTGGAGAAAATGAGACACCAGATCCACCCCCCCCCCCGTCAATGGGACACAATCAGTGGGAGTCACTTGGCCAGCACAGATAAAGCCCATGCGGCTGATATTGAGATGCTATGTCTGAATGAGCCACGGATTCCAGAGACCTCGGCTGACAGCTGACGCCTGGCTACTGATAATTGCTCCTCAGGCCTTCCTCCTTGACTGGCAGGAGAAAGAAGCAAGGCAGGCTCCCCTCCCTAAGTGTGCCTAATCACAGTTGTTTGGAAACAACTGAGAAGACCTCACACGTTAAGTTGTGGCCAGGAAGTGGCTAGTGGGCTCTCCATCCATCAGATAATACAGTGTTGATGTCGCTGGAAGGCAATGACCGCCCTGCTTGGGCAGAGGGCAGAAAGAAGGGAAAGGGAAGAGCGGTGTCTCACCGACTTCATGAAACTTCAAGTCTGCTCACAAAAAGTCAGGATGCTTCTCCATCAGTCTGTAAAAAGATGTCAGGAATGGGGAGGCAGAAACCAAAGAGGGGTGTGAGCCTAAGAATGTCACCCAGACATCCTGGGAGCATCCTGCAGAGTTGCCCTGTTCTAAGCATTTAGACTGGGCTCCCTTATTCCCTGTTTTCTAAGACCAGCCATTGGAGGTCCATGTTCCTGGGGAAAGGATGCCAGTCCTGGGTTGGGTATAGCCCAGTGCAATGACCCTGAGGACTCCTATCAGCTGGAAACTTTGAGAACCGCAACTGTATGTCCACCATACTCCCCTAAGGAATGACCTGAAGTCCAGGAGTATCCCGGCTCTGCCCTTCTCTGAACCAAGGATCAGAACTCCTGTGGATGGAAACCTGCAGAGTGCAGTGCCTGAAATACACCCAATTCCTTCCACCTCAGCCTCCAGTTTCAGCATACAGACACATCCCTATGGGTAGCAAACCCTAAATATTAGATTTTCTCCATGTTGTCTCATAGGGGGATATTGGGAATCTCTGGATGCTAACTTCAAAATTCAGGGACATTTCTCTTGAACCTTCTCAGCTGGAACAAAAAAATCAGAGGGAAGAAGCAGGCCCCACTTCCTTTTTATGTGTCAGGAAGAGCTGTGAAGTCTCCGTGACCACGCTGTTGGAGACTCATTCACGGAAAGTGTCAGGCACGAGAGAGGCAGCATCCAAGATCTCGTAATTCACTTTTGGGGTCTGAGTCATAGGGAAATGGCCCATCACGTGTCCATAGTCATGGGGCATAGATACACAGTGTAGAGCAGGAACATGGGCAGTGGGGACGGAGGCAAGGGCCTGGAATCCAAATAGTGCATGGGGTGGTTCCCCTTAAAGGACAGGGCCATCTTCCTAACTCTTCAGTCACATTTGCCACCCAGGGCACAGGCTTCTGTGTTGGGCTCCACATTGAGGGCCATCTTCTGGGTTCAGCCCTACATATTTATCTGTGCTTCAGGGGGAGCTTGTGAATTAAGAAAAAAAAATAGACAAGAGACAACAGTGGGGAGGGTATTGAGAAAATACTGAGATTCCCCTTGTGTTTATTTCTCATAGCCTTTTTATACCCCAGTCAAGAAAGGAGGGGGAAGGCAAAAGGCTCTTTTCCAAGATACAAAGAACAAAGTAGTTACCTTCTTAATACCCAAAACATCAAGTAACCTTATGCTAGGTCAAAACATCCTATTAGTAGCCATACCTTAGGACAAACCTCTTGAATGAGCAAGAATAGGTCTGAACTCTCTGACCCTTAGTCAAGGCGGAACGAATCCACTCCCGTGGAAGCCTACATCTCTGAGCCGGACTACTTTGGTTCAAGGCTCATCACCCCTTCGTGTTAGTGTAGTGGGGCCAGTGAGCCTTTAATCCCTCTGTGACCCTCTTCCTCAGAGAAGGTAATAGCATGGACTACACTGGTCCTTCGGCTGAGGAGTTGGCATGTGAGTGTAGAGTGCCCACACAGACGCACTTGTTTCTTCCAGATGCTCCCTCTGTCCCCCTTGTACCTCCGATTTACCTCTTCCCTTTCCGTCTCTCATCCTTTGCTCTTCCTCCCCCCCCCCCCTTTTTTTTCAGTGGCTGCTCACTCAAAGCCAAAGTTAAATCATAAATTAAAGCTGGCAGACATGCTCTAATGGATGATTTAGAAGGCAGCATCCTCCGAGGTTAACTTAAAATCGGGTCAGAGAAGTGCTCTGTATTCCCCTTCAATTGTTTCCCTTCGCTTGTTTATGATCCGCCAGGGAGATTTTCCCATGGCTCTGTAGCTTCAAATAGAAAACCTGGTTCTGAGCGTGACTTCTGTTCTCATTACCTCATCATTAAGCCTCCGTCAGCTTTCTCTGGGCCCTAAAGTTACCTCGATTCCACTTAACTGCAGCGTAGCTATGTACACAGAGGACCACTCATGCTGGAGTAAAGGGTTCCGCTATATGAGAAATTCCTCATCCATTCTGAGATGACTTCAGGAGAGCAGGGAGAAGTTCTTTTAATAAAAAGTTATTTTTGCCTGAGGAGCACACCGTTTCTACAAGTAATGAGACTTGCCCAAATGTCACCGGAGAGACAGGCACACTCAAGAACAAGAGTGTCTTTCTTTTCTCTGTCTGAGCCCAGCTTGGTTCTGATCCTGGCTCCTGGGTTCTGACTGCTCACCACGTAGACGCACCGCTACGGTTCCTTGTGCAGGGCTGCTTTGCCTGGTTGTCTGTACCAGGGGTGGCCATCACTTCACTGCTACTCTTCCCAAACCGGAGGACTTTTAAGTGTATCATGGCACCCCATGCTATGCCATGGAAATAAATTTATAAATTCCCAGGTTCCCCTTTGCAGCCTCCCTTCCAGGCAGGTGTGTGCCTTAAATTGTTTCCTGTGCACAGAAACCTTGGGATCTCTGAGTGTGGGAACTGAGAGCATGGGGGTGGGGGCAGATGAAAGTTTGTTTTTCTCTCTCTAGGATGCTCACTTCCCTTCAAAAGTGAACTCAAGACTCTGTACCGTTATTGGATGTAGAGCTTGGGTTTCCTTTTCTTCCTCATGTCTGAGGAAAGCACACTTGCCTGCTACTGTAAGGGTAAAAACTTGCAGTTTATTTTTGTTCATGGAAACCAGCATTCTTTTCTAAATCCGGGCTGTTTCGTATGTCCATTGGTAAGCAAACTTCCATAAAGGCTCCTCTATCTAAGACAGGGCATCTAGGCAAGCTGATAGCTTCGGAAGATACAGCAATGTTCCCTACAGTCATTATCAGCGAGACAGGCTGTCGGCACTTTCTTAAAATAGCCACCCCAAGCCTTTTGCTTAGCTAATCATTGCTCTGCTCCCAAGCTCTGGACGGTAATACATATTTCATGGGTTATGTTTGACTTCTGGGGAATCCTTCTTAAAAAGCAGAAAAACCATCTCATTTCTTTATAGTTGGCACTCCACTCCATGTCTGTAGGTTCTGTATCCACGGATTCAACAACCATGTAGTTTTAAAAAAAATGGAAAAAATAGATTGCTTTCGGCTGGGTGTGGTAGCACAAGAGTGTCTTCATAGTACTCAGGACAGAGAGAGCGGGCCAGCCTGGTATACAAAGGGATATCCACATTAGCTAGAGTTACAGAGTGAGACCCAAACAAACAAAAATAAAAGTAAAAAATAAGAATCAAATCAAGCAAAGGCAAAACCTAAAAGAATTTGTTTCTGTACTGAGCATGTAAGGCATTGCCCCTTATCATCCCATAAGGACTGCAGTATACCCATTTACATGGTACTTATGTTTTATATGTCCGAAAGGTAATATAGAGATAATTTAAAGTATATGTGAGGACACACATAGCGTCTACGAACACCTGTACCGTTCTATTTGACAGACAGGAGCGCCTGTGGATCTTGGTGTCTGCGGGAGTTTCCTGAGGGGCCAGGGGACTTGGAGTGCAAACCTGACTGATGGGAACTATCTAGAAAGGTGAGATAGCCTTGCAAATGGAAGCCACGTACTGAAAGTGACGGAGGAGAAAGCTTAGAGCCTGGATCACTGACGGCACGTGGCTCCACCACGCTGGTGCTCAGCTGCCTCCCCCTGGACTCTGTTTATGGCTATTCTACTGTTATCAGTGTGCTTTAGTTCTACAACAATAACACCCTGACTCTAACAAGCACTCTGTTCTTTTGCCATACCTGCAGAGTATGACTCTTGCCTTGCTTACGAGGATCACTTTGACTCCAAGGCTGTATTGAAATTGTCATCAGGGCTTATCTTCCTGTAGGGCAGCTGTCCAAGCATATCAGGCATTCCAGGCAGGGTATGGCATTGGTAAATCACAGGTCATCAGCTCTGTGGAAAGTTCCAGTCGGCAGAGTTTAAGAGGAGGGGTGGTGCTGCTTCGGCAAGTTACAGGAGAACCCCAAAGTTCTGATTCTGAGCCACCATTTGTCAACCTGTCTCTACCTGACTTATTTAATAATGGATGCAGAGAGCCTTGGCTCCTCCCTCTGCTGTAAATATTCTAGCTATGAGAAACATTCACACATTTTTCTTTCGGTTATCATCCTACTCTTATAGCTATAAGACTTTTCTGCAGTGAAAAACAAATACAAGATTAGGAAGAAGCCAGGTCTGCCACAAATGAAACAATTTTTTTTTCTCTTCCCTTGAATGTTTTTCTAGTGACTCCTTCTGGAATGTTATTTTGAACTTGCAAAGGTTCTTTATAAAAAAAAAAACTCTGTGTATTTCTTTTAAGCATCCCTTGAGAAAGTCAGATTTAAACTTAGCAAGCGTATTGACTTTTTAAAAGCACTTTCTTAAAATAGCGGCTGTCAATCTTGGTGGGAAATCTTTAGGTGCCCCGAGTGGCCAGAAATAGAAATGTTAATGGAAATGCCATTTGCAAAGACACTGGTAAGGGACCCAATCAGAAAAGACAGGAAGCTACTAGCCTACAAGCGCTTCCAGGGTCATTCTGACTTCAGGAGCCCCAGACAGAAGGAAAACGATAAGCCAGCAGATGAGAAGATGGGAGCAAAGGATTCTAGTCCTGTTTAAGCAGGCGAGCTCCTCAAGAAATATGTCAACACATCACTGAAGGCTTGGCTACCTTCTACCCTTCAATGCAGCAGCCTCATCTTTCAAAGATTCTAAATGGCATTAAATGCACCACCCTGGTAGGTCAGCAAGGTTTGGCTTGAGTTTCTCCATCATGTTGCTCTTCCTTTTCACTAGCAGAAGTGATCCAAGTTTGCATGCAAATTATTAAGGCCCTCCTCCATGGAAGGGACAGGGATTACCTGCTTTTGTAGTTCAGAGGTTAGAGTAGGGTCATTTGTAGGGCCAGCCAGCCAGCATTGACCAGAGGTGTTAGCTCCACTCATGGAGGTGTCCTGTTGTTGGAGAAGTAGAGATTGGGTTCAAGGTCCCTCCACCTTACCAGCAGTGGTCCTTCAAGCTGGGGCAGAATCCTGGCTTCTAGAGGCAGCCCCAGTCCTCGGATAGGCCTGATGGTTAGAGACCTAGCTCATCTCTGGACTCAGCTGAAACCTTCCAGCAGAAGAAAAAGATGCAGCTGGCTCTGCTTTCTACCTGATGATGTAGATGCTGATATGGAGGGCCAGGAGATGCCAGATGAGGTGTGACGAGAAGAGACCCATCTTTAGGACAGAGAAGGGCCCAAGCTCAGCTCTTTCCCAGTAACCATCAGCTGTGTAACCCCACTACTCAATGTTAGTGTTACAGAAAGGACCGGGCTGAACTGACAAATCTCAAGGCAGACACGGGGCAGTGATGGCACACACCTTCATTCCCAGCACTCAGAAGGCAGAAGCAGGTGGATCTCTGGGTTCAAGGCCAGCCTGGTCTACAAAGTGAGTTCTAGGACAGCCAGGGCTACACAGAAAAACCCTGTATCAAAAACATTTTTTAAAAAAGAGTGGTTGCCTCTCTCTTTCACACACACACACACACACACACACACACACACACACACACACACACACACACCCTGGACTGAAAAATCTAAAGCCAGTTGATGAACTGTAAAATAGCTCCCTGCCCTGCCTAGAGCTTCTTCCCCAAGGCAAGTATGGAAGCATCTTCAAGGTCACCACCTGAAGCAGACAGCTGCCGGTGTTCTGCCTTGCAGGTTAGGCTGTGGCTTATGATTTGACATTGGCTCTTCGTTCAGCACATATTTTTTGAGTGTATGTTCTGAGTGAGGTGTCTGGGGCAACTGATGGAGAAGGAAGGCACACTCTCACCTTTGTAGAAGCCTTTAGTTGACAAAAGTTATACACTGGATATTTGGAAACCCTTGGGCATGTAAAATGGCTTAATCCCTCTCAAAGCACACACGGGTTTTGGTGGAGAACACTGCAAACCTACACTCCATGATCTTAGGTAAGATGCCCCATTATCTCTCTTGTGGACCATAAATCTCTTGATCTTATGCTTTCCCTAGTACTCTTCTTCCCACCCACTGGCTTCTCCCCAGATCTCTTGACACCAGTCTTTGCTTCCCACTATTCACTTGTCTGTGAGTCTGACACGGGTAGATTCCACATATCCGCGGGCTCATGGGGGATTTGGTTTGCTGTATCAGGATGACTTCACTTAACAGGTGTCTTCAGATTCAACCTTTTCAAGGCCTGATTAAGGAAATCCAGAGTAGTGACACTTCATTTGTATTTTAATAAATAAACTTGCTTGAAGATCAGAGAGTAAAACAGCCCCACTGGTCAGCCTTACACACCAGGTGGCGGTAACACACACCTTTAATCCCAGTAACCACATTAGTTGCCATAGAAACCTAGCAGTGCATGCCTTTAATCCCAGAGGTACACACCTTTAATCACAGCCCGAGAGAGTATTATAAACCAGGAGGAGACAGCTCTCAGTCTCATTCTGAGATTCCTGGAGGCAGGATCACCATTTTGGACTGAGGTTGAGGTAAGAGCCAAGTGGCTGGCTGCTTTGCCTTCTGGACCTTCATGTTGAACCCAAATGTGTCTCTCTGAGTTTTTTTTAATCGTGCTTCAATCCAGTAAATGTGAGATCTTAAAGCTGAGATAGGGTGGAACTTTAAAAGATGTTGGTAAGGCTCCTGGTCCTGAGATCAGGACCTGTCCCTGGCTCTTAGTTGGTTTTGGGAACCTGTTCCCCATGCTGGACTACTCTGCCCTGCCTTTATGCAAGGGGAGGAGCTCGGTCCTACCTCAACTTGATGTGCCAGGCTTTGCTGTCCCTTTCTGAATGGAGATGGAAGAGGAGTGGATGGGGCAGGGGGTAGATGGGAGTGGGAACGGGAGGAAAAGAGGGAAGGGAAACTGTGGTTAGTATAAGTATATAAAATGAATGAGAAAATGTCAATAAAATAAAATTAAATTTAAAAGGTGCTAACTCTTTGTGTCATAGCTCTCATTTGTGGGTGGCGATGCACATGCACCCAGGCAGCGCAGATGGGCCTCTGCAGGTCGGAGGTCAGCTGGCAGGAGCTCTGTTCTCCTTCCACTCTGTGGGTTCTGAGGATTCAATGCAGGCCATTAGCCAGAGCCTCTGCCAGTGCCTTTACCCCCCTTTCCCAGCCATCCTGCCTGCCCTCTGTTTCACAGATTCTAACTAATGCAAATTAATCATGCAAATTTTGCTAAAAGAAATTTAAAAGTCTCAGCTAATCACCCCGAAAAGTCTGCTTTTGCTTTCTCTACCCATTGATCCATTCATTTCAGCAATATTCACGCACAGTAGGCAGTTTACTTTCTGTGCACAGTGTGGATGCAAAGGGTCTTCCATATGTATTGGGTTGGGGGCCTTTGTCCCTCAGTCTCCATGCATTTCAGGTCCTTCTTGATCTGTGGAGCACAGGGCCCACTTGAGATGCCATCTAGCCAGCTGCCATTTGATCCCGCCAGACGCTCTGTCCCTGGTTGAGATTGTTAGCAGCTCCCACGCCTCTGTCTCACTTCCCCTGAGAACCAGGGAGATAAGGCAGGCTCTCGTGCATTTGCTTGGCTCTGGGTGGACGGCACAGCACCATTTGGGAACCTACTTCTGCTATCGCTGTCAAGGGTGTTAACTGTCCAGAAAACTGCAAGCAGAAAATAACATGGAGATTAGCTAAATGCACAGGGCCACCGTGAACCCTGCCAGGGAGGGTGGGTGAGAGGGTGCAGCACCCTCTGCTGCCACACAGGATCCAGAAAGTCACCCTGTTCTGTTCTCCTGAGTGTTGCCTTCACAAAGCCAGAAGGACCCACAGGTTCATTCTGAGTCCACACTCGGAGAGTTCATCTACTTTTTCATGATTTCTCATAAAGGAGATGAATCTTGTTTGGTGCTAATGAGCCCAGAAAGGGGCAGCAATACGCATTTTAGAACCTTTGTGCCCTACATACATACCCTGATACCAGCCCTTAAGTAAGTAGTCCTCCCCAAGACCTCCCTGGAACATCACACACGCATCTGTGTTTGCAATCTTACTTCCAGAACTGTTTGATTTTCGTTCTCTTCCTCCATATATTGGCAGGCTCTGCCCTCCCCCCATTCCATCACGGAGGATCTCCCTAACATCTTTCCTTATTTCCCTCCATGAACTCCTGCTGTACAGTGTGGTACCCACTGGGCCTGTGTGCTGCTGAGCACTGCTAAGGACCAGCGCCCTGCAAGCAAGGGAGTGAAATCCGAAAGGTACTGTACCAAAGGCGTGGAAAGCACCATCCTGACAAAGGACTTGATCATTTGAGAGGTCTCTGGCTATTTAACACCCAAACTCAGATATGCTCAGATATGCTGAAAATTAAGGATTGGCTTTAATTTAATTAATTAAAATTTTAATTTAGTGTGTGTGTGCATTCACACACACATATGTATGCCTGTGGCGGCCAGAGGTCAACCTTGGGTGTTATCCTCAGAATCATGCACTGTATATTTTGAGGCAGGGTCTCCCACCGGGACCTACTCTCTAGTTAGGCTAGGACGGTGCGGCCAGTGATTCCCAGAGTGATCCTCCCATCTCTGCCTTCCCAATGCTTGGATTTACAAGAGTCCCCTCATATCACCATGCCCAGCTTTCTATGTGGCCCTGGGGTCAAGCCAGGGACCTCATGTTTGTACAATAACCCTTTACTGACTGAGCTATCTTATCATCCCAATCTCAGGGAATTTCAAGGCTCAGTATGGAAAAAAATGTAAGCAATCTCCTTACTGTTTATGTTCATCGTGTTTATGGTGTTGACATCACCACATTTTGGATAAATTTAGTTGTATAAAACATTTGAATCAATTAATTTTATCTTTTCTCCTAATACAGCACCAAAGATTTAACTTCTTTTGGAAGCATGGCTCTCTATATTCAACTTCTCAATACTGAACCACATATTTTAATAAATCCTATAGTATGTATTATAAATAGTATATATTTGCTTTTATTTCCAGGTGGTCTGCTAGGGTTTTCTATCTTCTTTTCTCTCCTTCCTCTTCTTCTCCCCCTGCCCCAAGATGGTCTTGCCGGCATAGTTCTAGAGCTTCCAATTATTCTGCCTTAGGCTCATGAGTGCTATTATTTTCTTTGAAAATGTATTTATTTTTTGTGTGAGTGTTTTACTTGCATGTATCTGTGGACCACATGGGTGTGTGCAGAGGGAGTCAGATCCCCTGAGACTGAAGTTACAGATAGTTGTGAGCTGTCATGTGGGTGCTGTGAGCCTGACCCAGATCTTCTGGAGGAGCAGCCAGTGCTCTTCGCTGCTGAGCCATCTCTCCAGTCCCCCCAAATATTATTTTTTTAATAATATTGGGATATCTTCCTAAAACTGATTTTGAAGAAGTATAACATCCTCTTATGATCCCCAGTGGAGAAAATAAAAGGATTTTGGCTCAGTGAACAAATATTGATTAGAACTAGACAGATATGAGATGATTTATGGGGCTTTCCTTCCTTAGCATTTTGTTCAAACCTTCTTCCTTGTAGCTAGATATTCAAGGTCAAGGGATTGACTTTCATGGTCAGTCATCTATTTTCCAAATTAAAGTTAAAGAAGTACAGTAAAAGTACATGGTGGGCTGTCACTCAAAAGTAAATGGCAGTGGTCTCTGTGCCAACCATAGCCAAGTGAAACTGTGTGTACCTCCTGCCCATGTGCTGTATGTAGAGACACTACTCTGACCTTGTTTTACTACTAGGTGTTCATTAACTAAAGAAAAGAATCCCTATTGGAGATAACTAAGAAGTGAGAAACAGTAGCCACTGGAAGGCTGAGAGGAATAAACCAGACTTGGCCGTCATTTGCTCAAAATCCCTCGTGATACATGACTAGCGATGAGCTGACTGTTTATGGCTATGAATACAGAGTTCCAAGACTTATAAAATCCTACCCCACACCTTCATGTTTACCTCTCATTCACTTTGAAAGACTTACATGTGAAAATATTATTACAAGCACTGGGACCACACCACTCCTACAACACACTACTACTGCAGTGAGTAAGAGTTTTAATGTTTTTTTCTCTTGCTATCATATAACACCTGAGGCCCACAGTCTTTAAAGCAAAGAGGGTTATGTTGTAACAGTCTGTGGATGAAGATGGCTAAACCAGGCGGTGGTGGCACAATTTTTTAATCCTAGCACTCAGTAGGCAGAGGCAAGCATATCTCTGTGAGTTTGAGGTCAGCCTTGTCTACAAGAGCTAGTTCTAGCGAAGGCTCCAAAGCTATATAGAAATCCTGTCTTGAAAAACAAACAAACAAAAGATGGCTAATATCTGGTGGTTATGAATGAGGAAGGCCTTGGGCTGCTTCAATTCATGATAGAAAGTAGAAGGGAATTAACGGGATGAGGAGGCATGCATTTGTGATCCAGAACCAGGGAGGCTGAGGCCAGAACACCAGGAGCATGGGGCTAGCCTGAGCTACAGAGTGAGACCTGCCTCAATTAAACTAGCAAACATACAATAACAGAAATGGAAACGATGCAGACAGAACATGCAAAACTTGACTTTACCTTTGCTTGTGACCCAGTTCCTTGAAAACTTACAAAAGAGAGGCCCCAGGCTACTCATGAACTCTGCTTTTGCTTCAGGGCAAAGAATTTCCTCCAGGGCCCACCTCGCAATACTGCTGCGTCAATGAGTTAACTTTCTAACACAGGAACTTTGGGGAAACACCCCAACCACAGCAAAAAGCAAGTTCCTACAACCGAGAAATCACACCCCTTTTGCAAAGGATTGAGAAGTCACATTAATTTGCCTGTGTTTTGGTTATTGTGTTTTCCTGAGAACAGACAACAGCAGGTGCCAACTAAGAGCGAGTGACTCACCTGGAATGAGCCAGAAGTCGGCCAGGATCCCCCAGAAGCTGCCAGGAGATATATACATTTGGCTTTTTCATGCCCACATCATAAAATGTATCTCAGAAGCTCAGCTTGTTCTGTGGTTCTCCCTGAGAAGCAGAACATTTTTTTTCCTCTTGTGAAATCTTTTAAAATCCCCAAATATGAAATGCAAGAGTGGAGCTGTGATATGCAGCAGCCAAAGCCCTGGACCCTGCAGCCAGCCCTCCCTCCCTCCAGCCCTGGACCATGCAGCCAGCCC
>NW_026068017.1:8451891-8474101 GCF_014885135.2 Alexandromys fortis | reverse complement strand
TGCAGCCAGCCCTCCCTTTCTCCAGCCCTGGACCCTGCAGCCAGCCCTCCCTTGTGCTCTTGATATTCCTGCAGTTAGTGTCAGAGTCTGCACCTCTGGCATCCCCAAGAAGCAAGCCTCAGTGTCTCTCCTCCATAAGCCAATTAAGAGAGCAAAATTAATAGTGAAAGGTAGAAAAAAGGAGATGTATTTGGTATTAGCCACAGTGGCAGCAGAGACAATGACTTTCAGAGGTACCTTCCACTCTCCCTGTCTGTCTTTGGGATTGTGACATGAGGACAGAGTTTAAATATAAAGCAAAGTCTGTGGAGATTGTTCAGTGTTGGGAGCAGTGAACCCCCAGATCCTGAATTTCTTGTAAACAACTTGTTCTCCTCTGCTCTGAGCCAGCCTGCAGAGGACGAGACCCTTGATGGCAGGCTGAAGGATCTGCAGCTGAAATTGGGGCTTGGCCAGACCACTATATAAGCCGCCCCTGGACACAGTAAAGGGGGCATTCTTGGGGCATTCCTGTTTCAAGGATGATTCGTGTCTCTGTCTGTGTGTCTTTGTATGTTTCAATCTCCAGCCCCTTGCCCAGTTCAGGAATTGTATGGTAGCGCATAGAGCTCAGATGGGGCATGGTACGCTATATTTCAGTGGGTAATGGTGCTTGCCACGCAAGCCTGAAGACCTACTTGCAAGGAACCCGTGTAAACAGCTGGATGCAATGGCTTATACCAGGTAATCCCAGAGCTCTTATAGGAAGATAGGAGAGACAGGAGAACTGGCTGGATGCTCTTGGGCCAGTACTGGAGCAAGGACACCCCCCCCACGCGCGCCTTAACCAAGTGGAAGGAGAGAACTCTATGAAAGACACAGCCGCACAAAATTAATTCCTTAATTGAAATAGAAAGCAAGTGACGCGCTTAATTCAGCAGTCCTGATCAAAGTGTCATCTTGCTCGTCATTAGCCCATCACTGCCCTGGCAATGGTTATCCCTATTAGGTGGCCTTGCAAGTTGTTCAAGTTCCCCCTCTAGCCGGCACCGGATGTCAGCCTTTTCCTTCTCCCATCGTGAAATTCCAGTTACTTGGGGGGGGGGGCTTCATTTCAACAGTCCGTATAACCAGAGTCAGGGACACGAGTCTCTAGAGTACTAGAGCATCCTCATTTCTTCCTCCCCAGCCTGTCTATCATACTGGGAACCTGCGGAGGGTCAGCGGCCTCCAAGCACTTGGAATGCAGTGGCCAGGAGAGAGAGGCTTTAGGTTGGCAAAGGTGACTGTCATGAGTGTCCAACAGCTGGAGGGCAAGTTGGGGCGCTATGGGGAGAGACAGGTAGAGTTAGAAGAACGTGTTTGCTCTTGGGTTTGACCCGTTCCCTGCTCTCAAAGTAAGGCTGTCCCAGGGTCTGAGGCAGGTTTATAAGAGATAAACAAGCGCAGAGGTTAGAAGTTGAGTTGTACGAGAGCTGAATGGCTGAGCAAAGTCTTTTATTTAGATAGCTCTTGCCTTTTTCCTTTCACTTTCTAAAAACAACATCGACGTTTCTATATTACCTTACAATTTATAAAGCCCACACTGACTCCCTGTCTTCTGCTTTTGTGGATTTGTATATACGGACTTTCCGTGGCACCGGATAATTTATACTTAGCATGAAATTTAATTCATCCAACTTCTAAATAATTATATTTCTTTATATAATGCATCGGATGGGTTTTTTTTTTAATGCCTGTAGAAAACCCAAGCCTTGAGTTTCTGCTATAGTATCCTCCCTCTCCACTCTCTCCCTTTCTACCATCAAACCTTTCTTCTATGGCAACTTTGAAATGTATACAGAGACTGAGGGAACAGGACCGTGAACAACCAGACTCTCATCACAGATCGCCGGGACCAGTCCATGTCAGTTACATTCTTACCTCCAGCCACTCCCACCCCCCATTACTTTGTAGAGCAGCTCAGACTTGCATTTTACCCATGCTACAGTAGTTGCGTTCTTAAATGTTTTCCGTGAACAATCGACCAGTAAGTATGACGTCATCGGTCTGACAGTGAGGGTCCTATGGGTGGCCGGCGCAGCTGAACAGTGCCCAGCCCTTCTTTCTCTCTGCTTCTTTTGACTCTGTCTCATCACCGAATGCTGGTTCATAATGCGGAATTCCATTCCCAGGCACCAGGATTGTCACTATTACTCAAGAGAAGTTTCTCTGCGAGTTAGACCCTCACCTCATTGTGTTGAGATGGAGCTTCAGAATATTTGGGGAGCTTTGTAAAGATCAAACCCCACGTCCAAAAGCATTAAGTAGAGCTAGGAGACAGTTCAGTGGCTAAAGCACTGGATGCCTGAGTGCGAGGTCCTGACTTTGTATCCCAAGAACCCGTATAAAGTTCTGACTCCAGGGTAATTGCTGGAATAGAGCCGGAACCAGAGGAATCGCTAGATTCTAGAGCAGTGGTTCCTGACCTTCCTTGCACTGCGACCCTTTAAGATGGTCCCTCGTGTTGTGGTGACCCCCAACCATAAAACTATTTTGTTGGTACTTCATAACTGTAATTTTGATGTTATAAATTGTTATAAATTATCTGACTCCAAGGTAAATATGTGACTACCCCACAGGTTGAGAACCACTGCTCTAGAGGCTCCTGCTAACCCACAGATGTCCCGACCCACACAGCAGCAGATAGCAATAATAGCGGTCCCTCACAAGGGGCAAGCGGAGGATCCATACTTGAGGTTGTTCTCTGATATCCACGCAAATGTCATAGCTGTGTTGGCTTGCATGCACACACATATACACAGGAACATACATGTTTGTGCACACGGGTGGGAGAGGGGCTCAGATTTCTACAAAGCACTAAAATACAAATACACGCCGCTAAGTAGATGGTGAGAAAGAACTCCTATGCACCGTCCCTTCACATGCCCCTCTCCAGCACCAGCTGGGAACATGCGCACTGAATGCTTTTGTTTTCTGTGTTTTGCCACTTTGCATTGCTCACCAAGAACTCACTGGAGGTGTTGCTTGAGCTGCTGTAAATAAAGGTGGCCGGTAAGAGGATTTCCAAACACAGACTCTACGAAAAGTAGGCGTTCATTGTGTTTCAGTGATGTTTCTGTCAGATAAGAATGCCCTGTCAAAGGCTACCTTGAAGGACCAGGGTGCATTTGGATCTTAAATGTGGCCCAAAGAAGTAGCACTGCTGGCATGGCCCTGGGTAGTGCTGTTATTGGCGGTCACAGAACCGTTGAGCTTCTGGTGGGGACTAATGAAAGGACTTAAGTCATCGAAGGCACAAGCTGAAGGAATATTAAGACTCCATATCCATATTTCCCTCTGCTCCCTGGCCATGAAGCTGGGGAATCTACTTCCTCTGCTCCCTGGCCTTCGTGATGCTCTGTGCTACTGCTGGGCCAAAGAGCAAGAGGATGGAATCTTTGAAACTTTGGGCTTTAATAAACCTTTCTCCTTCTTCTCTTCCTCCTCCTTCTCTTTTTTTTTTTTTGTTTTTGTTTTTACAAGACAGGTTTCTCTGCGTAGAGGTCCTAGGCATAATTGTCCTGGAGCTAGTAGACCTGGCTGTCCTCGAACTCGCAGAGATGTCCCTGGCTCTGCCTCTTGAATGCTGAGATTAAAGGCGTGCACCACTATGCCCAGTTTAATCTTTCTTCCTTACAAGCTGTTGATTCTGCCAGGCATCTGTCACAGCAATGGGAAGCTAACCGATGCACTACTGTTACATATTTTATAGAGTAGAAGATTCTTAGTGGTTAAGTTTTCAAAAGGATCCAACCTGCATTCATTCCCATTTACTTGACTGTCTCAAGAAAAAAATTAGCTTTTTAAAAAATTTGAAATGCCTCTTAAAGTCTCTCTCTTTCTCTCGCTCGCTCACTCTCTCAACTTGTGTCAATGGTCTCAACTCTTCTTCTATCCTGACAACATCTCAGCATGCTCCCCAGACAGCCCACCGGCACCTGCTCTCCCCTGAGGCTCGCGCTCCACCCGCTTCTCAGGCTGAGGCAGCCTGGCCGGTCTCTGAGTTCCATTTAGCTCCCTGCATCTGCCATCTGCAGTGTGTTTAGCAGGAATTCCTCCAAGATGTTTTCATGAGCACCGTGCTTTTCCCCTTTTCCCTACTTTGCAAAGCGAATGCAGATTTTCTGCTCGCTGTGTGTGTGTGTGTGTGTGTGTGTGAGAGAGAGAGAGAGAGAGAGAGAGAGAGAGAGAGAGAGAGAGAGAGAATGGCAGTTCTATGGACCTTTGGAAAGGGAAGGGGATTAAAAACATGTGCTTAACCAGCCATGCTAAACTAAAAAGATTTACTCTTAAAAGATTTATAGTACTCTTTATTTTACAACCGGTTAAGTAAGCTTATAAATTTAAAACAGAACAAAGAAATAGCCACTATCTAGAGAACAACTCAGCCTCCTCATTTCTTAGATGCAACAGAGAATCCATTAATTAGAAATTCTTTTTTCTACCAAGATTTGTTGAATATCTCCCATGTGCCAGGCTTCTATGTTAAAAGCCAGAGGTATAGAATGGAATGGGGCAGTCTCTGTCCTCAGGCCTCTCACAGCCTAGATCAGAAGAGCCATATACACAGCTTGTAAGGGATGTTGGGGTCCATGGTAGGCCAATATTAAGAGCAGAGGATGCGGGGAGCACAAGATTCTAATGGCAGTGGATGCTAGGAGCAGAGGATTCTGGGAGCCAAAGATTCTAGTAGCCAAAGGATTGAGAGCAGAAAATTTTAGTAGCTGAAGATTCTGAGAGGATTCCAGAAGCAGGAGAAAGTGGTTCCTCCTGCCATGGGAAAGCTTTGGGGGGAAGGTGCTGTCAGAGGGTTAGACCAGTGTTCAGCGCGAAGAACGCACAGCCTGTACTTGGCAGCTAAGAGGTCATCCGGGACTTCTGGGCAACAAAGAAGTGAGGCTGAGTAGCAAGCTTGGGTGAGATTATGAAGGCCTTTAATGTGCAGACCAGGAACTTCACGTCTCAGGCAGTAGAAATCCATGGGTCTTCTTAAAAACATTAGGGTGGCATGATTAAAAGTTCGATGAAATAAAAAACAGCAACCCGAATGAATCATTCTTCAAAGATTAAAACAGATGACAGAAACGACTAGATCCCAACTAACTCGAAATCTAACAAAATTTATACGTGTTCCAGATATGCGAGTAACCGTATATGAAATGTAGGAAATCCCCCCTTTGATTGTTAAGATAAAGAAGAAAGCACAAATAGTTTTTACTGAAGTTCAATCCGTAGGCTCCCGCTTCTTAACCGGCCCTTTTATCGAGGGAAAGAAATAGCTTCTCAGATTCATAGTTTGATGGCAGAGGGTATTCCCGGTCATACAAGTAGTCAGGGCACAGACGACATGTGCTACCCTGTTCCTGCTTAGTGGACATTTGGGTTTTCCTCCAGCTCGATGGCAGCCAGGGTCCCCATCAAGGCTTTCCACAGTGATGTGTTTCTCTCTACTCATGTCTCTCCTCAAACATAGGAGGTACCATGGTTCCCAGTCCACCTGTGTCCTTGTTCAGGTGTGTTCTCTATATTTTTAATTTTTTTACTTTTCATTCTATAGGGAAAGATGTCTATTCAACTCTATATACCACCCCACCCCAAAGGGCGGGAGCACCCTAGAGTTCACAGTATTTTCATGATTTCAGACATACTGGTAATGCCGTTCAGACGGGAGGCTGTCTACCGACCATCTAGAATCATACCCGGATGAGTGGATGGATCTTTGGGAGATATGGAAGATCATCATGCCCTGATGGCATCTTCAGAGGCCTAGGATATTACTCCTTCACAGCCACATCCGGGTGCATCTTCCATTTACGCTTCTTCAGCACTTCCCTCAGGCACCCCTTGGAGCAACCCCCTAATGATCCAGTGCATGCACCCCAAAACCCACTTAGCCTGTCCTCGGCAGCCATTTGTGGCAGTGTTTTATAGACAACAGAGGAATCTTTGCACTTCTTTCGGCTGGTCTTCATCGAGGTCTTAGAATCATATGTTTCTGACTGGGGGAGGGGCTTAGGGACAAACTTGTGAGTCTTCACATTAGACTTTAGCACTAAAATCTTTTCTTTAAACCCAACCAAGTCTTAAACGCAAAGATTTAAATTGTACGGATCAGTCCATTGCTTTATAGAATTGTCACAGCAATAAACACTTGATGGAAGCAGTTTCCAGGAGGATGGATTCGCTTTGTCTTGCCATCTGAAAAAAAAAGTAGCAGGCAAGAGTGGGAGATATCTGGTCGCATTGAATCAATGGCCATAAAAAAGAAAGCAATGAATATCTGTGCCCAGCCCACTTTCTCCTTTATATACCCTCATGAGCCCAACCTAGGGAGAGGCAACACCCACAGTGGGCAGATTTTCCCATCTCAGTTCGCATGATCGTGGTTCTCTCCCACAACATGCTTAAACCACTGTCTCAGGTAATTCTTGATCTCTTAAAAGTGACAACTAAAATTAACCACCGCAGCCTACTTGCATGGTTCTCTATTTATTTCCCTGTAGTACAGGTTACAATTCGGCTCCTATTTGTGTTTGGGTATCTTGTACTCCAAATGATAAAATCTGGTTCAAGAGCACTTATTCTTCACTGTGATGTTAGACTTCCTCCTGCTTTATTGAGGGGCATTTTCCTCCTGAAATCATAGCTACAGTTGGCCAGTTTATGAATATATCACTCTGGCAAGACTGGCATTCTGTTTTGTTTGAGGTTGCCTCTGGAGAGTATGGTTCAAGTTTCTCCTCCAAGCTGGGACTTTCTTCTTAAAGGATGTTCTACGGAGTATTGGACTAGGGCAAGAGGTATGCATAGAGAAGGCTCTGAACAAATGAGAGTGTTCTGGTCACCCATGGTCTGAGGGGAAGTTAATAAAAGGATATGTCATAGCGCGTGCACCAGGGGCACAATTATGCAGCCGTTAAGTGAGTTGACAGTGGGGAGTGTGAGATGGGGTGACTGGCGGATTCACAACCAAAATGAAGAGCATTGTGAAGGGTTGGTTGATTTCCAGAGCTCATAGCCATTGATAGCTCAAGTGAGTGGGAAGGATAAGGAGAGCGGATGTTGAGAGAGCTCCTCTCGCTCCTTCAGCCAATAGCCGCTAAGATACCAGCCCATTGGGGCGTGATCTCTCTCCCTTTAAAAAAGCGGCCACTTCCCTCTCCTCTCTTACTTCCTGCTCCTGCTTCCAGGCGACTAGACTCCCTTCCTGATTGTGCAGAGGGCTGTTGTCTGGGACGGTGATCTGTAAGTTTTTTCCCCTTTAAATAAATAATCATTCTATTAATC
The DNA here is from genome assembly GCF_014885135.2 of Alexandromys fortis. Taxonomy (NCBI): domain Eukaryota; kingdom Metazoa; phylum Chordata; class Mammalia; order Rodentia; family Cricetidae; genus Alexandromys; species Alexandromys fortis. The sequence goes on along the minus strand of NW_026068017.1, from coordinate 8,466,793 downwards.
ATAATTCCAAACTGGTGTGGGATTGTTGTGACTTACACCTTCGCCTTCAAGCAGAAGACCTCCAAGCAGAGCTGGTCAGAGAGACAGGGTCCATGAAGGGGCTCTAATTTCTGAGATCCCCGAGGTGTCGTGCAAAGGAATGTCTGTGAGGCTTTCTAACAGGCTCCTCCTCCATTCCTAAGACAATGGTGAGAGACTGGCCCTTTGATAATCCTAGGAGGTGTGTGTATATGTGACACAACAAATGAGCTCTGGAATGTTAGGGCGAAAGAGAAGGATGCTGGTACATGACACATGACGTCGGTGTTCAGAAGGGCAGCTGTTCACATTCCCAGCTGGAGCTGCATCCAACAGGATGGTTGAACCTTGCCACTGTCTGCCCACAGCTCAGCTGCCCCTGATCCAGGCCTGCCTGATGCTGACAGTGTCACCATCCTTTGATACAAAGCTTTACTTCCAGAGAGGCGGTGCTATTGCCTGACATGTCACACACACATGGCTTGCTCCTCTTTCAGGAACGGAAACCGCATGCCTCAAGGGAGCTGATACTAGGAACTGAAAAAACAATTTGGGCCCAGGTGCTGGTTTAACCCAGCATGAAAACCTTCTACTAATAAATAACCAGGACTGACATGGGTTGAGATTGCATGCGTGCTTGATGATCCCCGGTGCCATTTGTGATGTTAATATGGCTGACCATCTGAGCTCAGCTGGCTCTGTCCTGTTCTCGACATCTGAACTCCCACCTCCAGGGAGACGAGCTTGTCCCTTAAAAACAGAGTCCATGGTTGCCCTGCTGGAGATATCTCAACAAGAGTGGTGCATTTTCATACCCATTGCACAGATCAGATCTGATGGATGTTCTAACTGAAACTCGGGCACATTGTCACTTCCTAATTCCAGATGACTCCTGCAAAAAAAGGAGGCAGGATTTGACCCTCTCCTCTGTTTGACTTCTGTCTTCAGCCACGGCATCCCCATCTCTCCATCCTCACTGATATGACATCACAGGTATTAATACTGATGACCAATGCCATCCAGGAATGAGGCGTCTTCATCTTACTAGGCGCCTGTGAGATTATGTGACCATACATGCTGTAGGCAGAGCTGAAAGGATTCCCGGGGGGAATCTATTCAACCCTAGCCATTTCTCATCTGATAGTCGGAAGGGTAGAGCGTGTTCATCAAAGACACACAGCCAGTGAAAGACAGAACAAGGACTTTATTCAAACCCCCAGAAGGCAATGCCATGTGCTTTCTTTCCCTCAAAAGCTTTTCCAACAAAGTGTTTTTGAAATTAGAAAGTTGAACCTGGCCAGCTTATGGGAAAATGTGGGTTCCAGGGCAAAGTTAACATTTTTGCAACGTGGCATTGTCCCACTGTGACAGGTCACAGGGATGATATAAGCAGGTGTCTTCTTTCTCCATTCGAATTTGTTGATCCTTGGTAAGGCTCGTGCAGCAAACACAGGCAGCCTAGAGTTAAAGCCATGTCTTCTGTGTGATAAGCCTTTGCTTCTACCTTTGATGCTTTCTTCACATGGTGTTATAGTAGAGCAAGACACGGCTTTCTATATCAATGGGATATTCTACAGAGTTGACTTGCCACAGAGGGTCTTTTGACCAACAGCATAAGCATCACCTGGGTAAGTGAAGTCTCAGGCCCCACCCTAGACCATCTGAATCAGAACCTTCATTTTCACAATACCCCCAGGAGACCAGTGAGCCCAGAGGAGCCCAGAGGAGCCCAGAAGCCATGCCTGGAGTGCCGCTGGGTTTGTCTGCTCTTCACAGACTGCTTACAGTAGCCTGCCTTCCTGCCCTCGGTAGCAGATTTGTGAGCATGGACAGTAAGCCCAACACTCCCAATCAGATCACTAAGCTGTTTCTAAATCAGCCAATCCATGGTAAAGGTGGCGGGAAGATGAAGGTAGGTTGACACGGGGCAGTGCTGCTTCTGCCATTGCAGAGAGTACACTCTGGAATTTCAGCTCTTCGATTTCTATTCTTGTAAACGAGGTCAAATTCTGTCAGCATCTCACAGGTCTCTCCAGCTGCTTTCTCCCTTGGACTGGAGCTATAGTGAACAAGAATGAGACAACAAAAGGACTTGAAGCAATCACTTAGGATGCTCCAGAATCAAATGGACCCAGACTTGGAGAGACACCTTATCCCCCGCCCTCTGGCAGTTCCGGTCCAGGTCCTTTTTCAACACCCCCTTCTGCCCTGCTTCGCTGGGACACTGCTTCATCACTGACTGTGGGTTTCCCCATTGCTTCCAAACTGGATTTCATAACTGCCTTAAGGATTGTCGACCTCTTCATTGTGCCTGGCTCTTTTCTGTTTCTTTTCTGCCCAAAGGCTAAAGGCTCCTGCCTTTCTGTAATCTCCTACATATGAGCTTTTTGCTCTTGATGGATTCAGTAAGCTGGCAAAGCAGCCATCCTAAGCCAAATATCAACAAAAACAAGCATTTTCATGTTACAAGTCTTTTCTTTCTAAAAAGCAAGGCAATCTTAAGCCAGGTTTCAAATCCCCGCAGGATTTTAATATCTCCTTCCTTTTGTGTTACCCATATCTGCAGGCTAGGGCTTCCAGCGCGATGACAGCTCCATCCTTTGCAGAACTAGAATACTTACAGAGTAGGCAACGACACAGCTTCTTGCTTTCTCTGTTCGCAGGTCAATCCACAACCGCTTCTCCCAGGTAAGCACACACCAGACTCTCGGCTGTGGTTGCTGACTCTTTCTGTCCTATTATAGAGCACACTCAACTTAACAGGCATTGTCATGAATTAAAAAGACACTCAGGGAGAGGGTGATAATCACCATTTTCTTCCTCCAGGGCCTCCTTCAACTACGTGTGATAACGAGGGTGGGGGCAGCGGTTTTGTTTTCCCCTTTCCAGTTCTTCATGTGTATGGGAGGCAAAGTCAACTATACATTCCAGAGGAAGAAAAATAATTAATAAAAGTCCCTCTGCAGATCCGGATAGTTCCTTCTGTACACACACCCCACGTTTCAAAGCCCCTGATGAAGAGTTCATTTTCTTTCATTTCACTTGTACTACAGACAATCCAGAGACGCCCAAGCTTATAAATCTCATTTTTCAGCTTTTGCACGAGACCTCTGAGCAATACCAAAATGCTCAGTCTCAGGAAAGGAAAAGACAAACCAAGGTTGTGTTGATCCTGACTACGTAGAGTTCCGGCCAGAGAGCTTACCACGTGACTCCCAGGTCTTAACTGAATGGGTGACAGTGATGTCACCATGAAACTGGCTCGTGGTTGAACTGTTTATGGAGCTGGGAAGTGTTAGATGTTATCCCTTCAAACTGAGAGAGAAATCGTTTCACACCTCAGAATACTGAGAGGGCTACCTGTGCCTGCTAGGCAAATAAACACATAAACAAACAAACAAGCACTCTGGAAAGGTGCAGCCAGGACTGAGATGCTTATAAACACTGGCATTTTTAGGACTCAGCTTTCCTGTCTCTAGCATACTTAAGTTCCTTTACCAGTACACATGGGAAAGTACTGGGAGGATGGGATTCCTCTTAACAACCCCCAAGTTTCTGGGAAATGCCCAGTCTCCTTCTCCCTTGTGCTTCTGGGAACTCCAGTGCCACGGGCTCTGGGAACGGATAAGCATCTGGACTATTCTGATAACAGGACACGGCCAGGACAGTTCTTACGACAGTACCGCATCCAGTCTTTGGAGTGGCTAGCACACGCTGGGACATCATGCTACTTAGGGATGACCTTTACATTTCAGGGCCCCCCAGACCTCACCTGGCTGAGGAGCTGAGCCTACCTGGGATCAGTGGCCGGGAGGGGATAGAAGAGCTGAAGGGAATAGCAGAGCCATTTTGCCTGCATGGCCAGTCTCGTTCTCGCAACGAGGGCAAAAAGTAGAGTCTGGATGTCCAAAGGATTCTCTCCCCTGCCCCCTTAGGTTTTCTCTTTGTTTTCCTTCGTCTGAGTGTAAACGAGGTTGGCTTTGAGCTTACGATGACCTCATCTCAACCTTTTAAGTGGGGTTACAGGCACACCCACCATACCTGGCCGGTGGGCTGTTTTCTTAGTTGACTTAATCATTATTTCTACCTGGCCCTGACAACTGTGTTAGTTTCTTGCATCACTACTGCAGCAACACGCCTGATGGAAGCCATTTAAGGAATGGTGCTCATCCCGGTAGGGGAGGCACAGTGTCAGGAGCTGGGGGTGGCACGTCTCTTTATAAACACATCAGCCATATGGGATTTGATTCAGCCTTATGGTCTTATTTTAGTTAATTATTCTATAGATTCTACCTCGCGATACAGCCGCATTGGGAAGTGGAAGTATTAAAGCTTCAATGTATGTATTTGTAGGGGATACAATTTCACCCCTAATACTCTTGTGATAAAACACTGCCTTCCCAGGCCTTTCATGATCTCACCCTTACTCTTTTTCTCCGGCTTTATGTTCTGGTGGGTTCTCTGTCTACCACACCCTCTCTCCCACCTTGTTCTGGCCTTTTCGAAGGCAGCTGCCCCTGCTGCCCCACTGCCACTTCAGCCACATTTCCTGTTCACCTGAACATGTGTTCAACTTTCATACTACCTGTTCTGTGGGCCACTTACCTTGTTGGGGCACGTGTGCCATGTACGTAGGCTGTAAGATACACCTCTTTGAAGCTCTCGTGAAAAGCTGTGTTCTCACTTATCCCATCGCTTTGTGTTCCTCTTTGTAATGACCAGAGGACCCAGTAATATTCCCTGGGCATATGCCATCATGTCTGTAAAGAGGGCCCTTGAACTTCGCAGAAAGTCTCGGAGACTCACAGAAGCAGATCTTGAAATGTGGCCCATGGGAGTAGGGAGCCTGTGGGAATGTGGAGTGAGTAGTTGTGTCTCTGGGGTGTCTGAAGTCGCCTGGCATTGGCCTTGCCTAATCTCTATGAGCTCAAAAGCTACTGGGAACTCAATTATAATGTGGTATTTACATTCTTATAAACCCAAATTACGGCCTGGAAACCATCCAGAAAATTCATTTCTGGATAAGACAGGCAGATGAAAGTCTTGCATTATGAGGAGACATGTCTAAAATGTTACAATAAAACCTAACACATTTGCATTAAAATATTAGGGTATTTATCCCAAATATGGTAGCACCAAGATCCTGTGATAAACATGAAATAGGCAAAGTGCTTGTTTACATTTTGTCTTCAATTTTGCAACAGCCGTGTTTAAATTTAGTGATTTTATTTTTTTCCTCCCATTTAGCTGGCTGTTCCCCTCTCTGAAAATCATATTATAAATAACAGACTCAACAGAAATAAAGTTTCATGATATTAAACTGGTGTCGTTCTCTCGTTCTATCTTCTTTCTACCTAATTCTATCAAGACTTTCACCTTCACTGTCTTGGACAGAGCTATTTAAGTAGTCCTCAATTAAAAAATATTTTGTTTCTGTGTATGTGTGTGTGTGTGTGTGTGTGTGTGTGTGTATGTGTGTTCAGGTAGGTGTATGATCATGCAGGTCGGAAGAGGGCATTATGTTCCTGGGAGACAAAGTTACAGTTAGTTGAAAGCCACCAAGTGAGGGCTTGCAACCAAACTCTAGTCCTCCAGTATAGCAGGCAGTGTTCTTAACAACTGAGCAATCTCTCCCATCCACCCATTTCTCCATTTTTTTTCTCTTGAGACAGGGTCTCATGCATCCCAGGCTAGCTTTGAATTCACTCTGTAGCCAAGGGTGACCTTGAACTCCTGACTTCCTACCACTGGCTCCCATGTATTGGGGCGACTGGTGTTTGCTACCATATTCAGTTTATGTGGCTCTGAGCATTGAACCCAGGGACACATACATGCCCAGAAAGCACTGTACTAACTGAATGTGCCCCCTCCCCCACTTAAAGACTCATCAGTGTGTTGTTTTAAATGTTCATTGGTGCTTTGATGTTCAAGGGCAAGATCCTAAAGAAAGCTAAGCAACTGGATGCATCATTGCTCTGACAACGTAGCACAGAAGGTTCCTGCAGTAGATTACGGCTATCAGTGGAAACCCTATTCCAATTCCTAACACCAGAGACTCAAGACCAGCTCCTAAGGACAGCCTGCTCCTTCCTCACCTTAGGGGGTTTCTAAACTTGAAGTAATTTTTATTCTATAGGTAACTGATGTTTATTTTTAAAACTGAAACATAAAAGCCAGCAAAACACTCCACTTTAAAACACATTTAAATAAGACCCTGCTGTGTTGTAATTCGCGTTTCGTTATTCCATATTTAGAAAGATGCGTCTCTGATACAATTTTGTTTTTGACTCCGTTCCTCCGCTATGATAGAATCTGCATGGCAGTGACAACACATTCCACACATGAAAGCCCTTTTGTCTTTTAGTCTCGCGCCTCAAAGAGACACATTTTTAAAAGTCTTAATGCCTTATTTTTAATAAACATTTTAGTAAAATTTGGCATTCATATAAATATCACAAAAGGTTTCTAGTGTCCCTGCTTGCCCCTTGTTTCATTACCCACACCCTACGTTACTGTAGTACCTTTGTCAAAACCCAGCCCCGCTTTGGAACACTACTACTAGCCAAACTCCAAACACTCTTCGGATCCACCAGGCTTTCCAGCATGTTCTCCTGTTCCAGGATTAACCTACCATGTCATATTGAACTTGGCTTCAGATCTCCCTAGGCTCCTCTGGTCTGTGTCGGCTCCTCACTCACGCCAAGTTTTTATGACCTTGACAGTTTTGATGAGTCCAGGCCTGAGGGATACTTATTTTTAATGTATATTGGCACCTTGTTAAGAGTTTGTGTTAAAAGTACTAAACACACCAAGGCACCCAACTTAGATACAAATCCATTTCACATTATATCCCTTCTTGTTATGTGATTTTTATTTGTATCATATATATCGACAATTATGAGCATGGCATTTTTTTTAAATAGTAATCCATTACATAGACTAAACCCACACCAGCCTTTGGTGACAACGACCTCCATCAGTGTCTATACTGAAATCTCAGATGATGGCAGTCCTTTAAATCTCTAGGCACACCACTGATAATTTCCTAATAACAAAATATTAGAAGCTGGAAGGATGCAAGACCAGAAATTGCCAAGGACTGTTTACTTTAAAAGTTACCTTCGTGGCTCCAAGAGATCTTCAAAGCCTACCCATATGTTTTAAAATGCCAGCATTTATTATGTGTGCCTGCTCATTGTCTGAGCCCTGATCTCTGTGCCATGAGGCATCATTGCTTGACAGTTGTAACCATTTGATGGATGTCATATGGTGTACTTGGTATTTGCTGGCTGTATTTATTTTTCCTATGTGAAAAATCTTGTTTCTGGTCATTTTACCACATTGGGACAGAAGAGGTGTAAATACTTCTGTCTTTCACCTGATGTTTACAGGAGGAGAAGCTTTGAATTTTCTTCTGTCATCTTTCTGTTCTTAATGTTGTGGCCAGGAAGCCTTTTCCTGTAACACACTCTGTGGCTGTTAATGCCCATATTCTATTGAAAAATTCTTTTCTGATATTTTGAAACAGTCTCACTGGGTGGCCCAAGTTGACCTGGCACTCATGGTGTAGCCTAGGCTAGCCTCAGACTCTTGGTTCTCCTGAGTTACCATGCCTGGATTCTTGTGATATTTTCATGCCCCCTTTGACCTTAAATATTGAAACCATTTGTGGTTTGTTTTGTTTTCAGAATGGGCCCTAACTTTGTTTTTCCAAATGGTTAGACAGCTGTCTCAACACCATTTGATGAACAACCCAATCTTTTTCCTACTGTTTCCCCGTCCATGTTGATGCCCGTGCTTAGGGACTGGAAACACACCGTCTGCTAAAGGCCTCGGGTGGGTGGCAGGGTTCTAGCAAGGGCGAGAGGAGTCGAAGAGAGTTTTAAAAACCCTCCAAGTTCTGTCTCAGGGTGACTTCAGCTCCACCTCCAGCTGAAGGACACAGTCCAAGCTAAGTATAGTGACTTGTGTCTTTTGCTCTAGCCCAGTCCTCCTGTTCCATGTAGCATTCCAGGAACAGATCAGGGCTTCAGGCAATGTCCACTGCAAAATGATGTGGGTCTTCTGAAATATGTGTGTCTTTCTGTTAGAAACCTCCCTAAGCTTCATGGTAAATTTCCTACTTTGGTCATTTCTATACATTTCTACACGGAGAAACTGTAGTCACCAAATTTGGAGCCTACTTCTGTTACTTTCCTAAGCTGGTATAATTCCCAGCTGCATTCTAAATACTTTCCTTATATCCACAGATAAGTGCAGCTCTCATCCCCCATCCAAGAAGCTTCTTTGCACAACAGACAGAGACCATCGCTGAAAACCACAATTGGTCAAAACACAGAGAACAACTGACTGCGGGATGCTCAGGACCAACCGATACATCTCTAAGACAATCCCTACACCTAAGGTTATGAAACATCAGGAAGAGGGGATGGAGGGATTCTAAGAACCAGAGGACCAGGACCTCTGCCATGAGATTATGTCTTCTATAGATGATAGGAAGCTGCACTTATGAAATCTTAACAACATGGTCACCCAAGCAAGACTTGCACCATGACTCCACCCACTGACAAGCTAAAATGGATGGGGAAATCTCCAAAGTTCCTACCCATAGAAGAGGAGCTGCGGGCAATTAATGGCTGCTACACAAAGGAAAATGGGTCTTCCTCAGGGGTTAGCCCCCTGGTAGGGCATCAAATTCCAAATGGTCAGTCCTAACTAAAGATAAATACATACAAACAACAGTAAATGGGCTCAGCAGAGTATATTAATATGTGCCTGTGTGTGCACACATGCACGCACACACACACTTATAACAATAATAATTAACAAGAAGAGGCCATGAGTTAGAAAGGGAATCAGGGAGAGGAGTTGAAAGGAAAAGAGGGTGGGGTGGAAAGGATGCAAGCGCGGTCCTCACGTATGGAATTCTCAAAGTAAAATGAATGCAATAAAAAGAAACTCCAAAGTCTCTAAGTACCTAACAGTTCATAAATTTACTTGATGAAATAAATTCATTTAATTACCAAAAGAATGAAAACTTCCCTCTCTGACAATAATCATCTACAGCCTAGACATTGAACAAAGTCCTTCAATTTCACCACACTCTAAGGAGCAGATGGAATCTCTGTCCCCTATTTTGCTTTCTGACAGTAATTATGTAGACTCTAGACACTGCACTGAGAGTGGTATTGTATTCTAGGGAGTGCTTGTAATCATGGTTTTCCATTTTATGGGAAACCAAGGCACAGAGAGGAGGTTAAGCCACTCGCTCATTGTCTTATGGCTGTAATTGATAGATCAAAAATTCTGTATCATTCAGAGCCTGTAATGAAAGCCCTAACTTACATGAAGGTTGGAGATTACAGTGGTGCCCCTGCGGGGGTTCTTTGTATGGTGTGTGATTTCTGGGCTGATAGATTTTACTGCCTATGGTTACAGCCTCCTCACTACTGTGATTCATCTTCAGGCCTGTCCCTTTTATTTTGTAAAAGGAGATCAGCAAGGATCCCAGCCTTTGAGTTAGGATGGGCTCCATAAACTGCATGGCTAAGCTATTTCTCCAAGTGTTCAAAGACAATGTTGATAGAGCTTTATTGGATTCTAAAGACTTATTGGTGCTGGATCATCTCCCATGAAAGATGGTAGTGGATAGAGGCCAGGGCTGCCCACAGTTCTGTCTCTCTCTGCCAGCCCCTGGTGACAGGTTTAGCGTGATTTGTGACTTTTGCAGTCCCTGACTTTCAGAGGTATCAGTTTCCATAGGACACAAGTACCTCATGTTCTCATCACGCTGTCCACATCTTCTGCACCTTCCCCCCAGCCTTCAGATTAGGAAAATGAGTTTCTTTGATGCTGATTATGTGTCAAAGATCCTAGCTGTTCAGTGGCTGAGGCTAACAGAAATCTCAGCTCTCCTGACCTCCACCTTGGCTTTGGTTTAACGGCTTGCTATCTCCAGTTGTGTAACAAATCTTTCTTTTTGATGTTTTTCCCCCCTCTGGTTACCGTATGGCCGGCTTGGGTTTCACGCAATCAACCACAGCTCGAGAGTGCTTTTCCCCATCCTATGGTGCAAAGTGCCTGGGAAGGAGTTTATGACGGGGACATGCGCACTTGACACCAACCCGGCTCATCTTCTCTCAGTGTAAAGACATCTAGTTTATAGCATGGCACCCCCGCCATGCAGCGATCAGAGCCTGAATAGTTTGTAAGGACATCTCCTAACTCCTTTTAATGGTCACACGTCACAAGTGCTTTTTACAGGGCCAGCACTGCACAATTCCTGCATATTTCGGTTGTCACTACAACCAACCCCTGCACTCAGCAAAATATGCTTTTAATTTTCTACATAAAAAATACTACGTAAAAGCTGCTGTTGGCTCACTCGCGTCCATTCCTATACTCTCCTTCTTGCCGTCTTCTGCTTTGAGAGCCCGGAGCATGGAGTACTTGTTTCTCAGCTTCCCTGGTCGCTCTCGATGTCTGAGTGAGCTGCAGGCAAGCCTGCAGACGTGAACTTCTGAGAAGGGAGCTCTGCTGCTCTTTCTATTGTGGAGCACGGGTGTGAGTCAACAGGTACAGTCACCATGCATGGCGGTGAGGGAACACGGCAAAATGGAAACCCCAGTTCAGAGAATGGCGGAGTGTAAAGTGTGAGGAAGAGCCTCGTCTCAAACGACATCACTAAGCAGTGAAAGGGATGAATTCTGAGCATTTTGAGTACTCTGTTTTAAAAAGATTTGTTTGTTTTTATTTTATGGGTATTCTGCTTGCGTGTATGTGTGTGCACCACACGTGCACAGGTACTCACAGAGTCCAGAGGCTGTTGGATCCCCTGGAACTGGAGTTACAGATAGTTTTGAGCCCCCATGTGGTTGCAGGGAACTGAACTCAGGTGCCCTGCAAGAGCAGGAAGTGCTTTTAACCCCCAGAACTTACATAAATATTGGGTACCTAACAGCCCTCCTGTGATGCCAGGCTCAGATAGCTGCGCCAGTATATGCCTGGAACAAGTCAGCTAGAGACTAGCTGTATTGGTAAGCTCTGGGATTGATTGAGAGACCCTGTCTCAAAGAATTGCCTGGAAGAGTTAGCTGAGAAAGATTCCTGACATCACCTTAGACTTCTATATTCTCTCTCTCTCTCTCTCTCTCTCTCTCTTCCTCTCCCCCCCCTTTCTCTGTGTGTGAGTATGGCTTGCTCACACACAGGCAAAACATAGACACCTGTGCACATGAAAAAGGGAAAAGACTTTTCTAAATCCAAACACCCTACCAGAAGGAAGAAAAAAGAATGCAGAATCATAACAATCATAACAATAAGCAGAACACAAGATACATATGAAGTGGCTAGCCCAAGTTTGAACATGTATGTAGTTAAAATTCATGATCTAAATCTACAGTGGAGAACAGAGTAGATGGGCTAGAGAGATGGCTCAGTGGATAAAGTGCTGGTCGTGCAAGCATGAGGACCTGAGTTCAGATCCCAGAACTGGTGGGAACCTGTAGCACCCTTGGGTTAGAGGCGGAATCCCCACGACTTGCTAGCTTGCTAGTTAAGCTATCCAGAATCACTGAGCTCTGGCTCATCAACAGACCTTGACTCAAAAAACAAAGTAGACAGTGGTCGTAGAAAATATCCAGGGTTAACTTTGACATTCATGTACACAGCACCCCTACCCCCCCCCCACACACACAGGTGGATATATTTATACACATACATGTTTATTACATAATACTGAAAACAGAATGGAATAAGTAAATCAAGTAAACAAGTCAAGGGAAAAACCCTTAGGCTGTCCACAGGAAGGTCATTCTAAATATAACGTTTCAAGTTAAAGATGTACCTTACCAGGTCAGTCCAGAGAAATCAGGAATGACACATCAATCTCTGACAGAGCAATTCAGAGTAGGGGAAATTACTAGAGATAGAGAAGGAAATCAACAATGGCCAATGGTGGACACCTGGCAGTCATTTATACATGTGGGCACTTACCAGAAACTCACTGTATGGAAAGCAAACCCTGGAGGCTGAAAGGAGCTAGGACAAACCCACAAGTAGAGTTGAAATGTACATGTCACCTCCAGACTGATAGAACACCTAGATACATGGTGGGGATGCAGAGGGAGACAACCGCACCACCCCTAAAAGACCACCTGAGCTGTACTGAACACTCCACTCTTCTAAGCACCACAGAATGCAAACCAAGAAGGAATCCATTCTGGGAAGTATAGCAAGTCTGTATTTCTCTCCTGAAACCAGATACAAGGACACAAAGAGAGTATTGCAACCCTAGAATAGTGGTGCATAAATCATATTATATACCAGCTTTTAAATTAAAAGATAAAACAGTAAGAATAACTCTACAAAATTGCTAAAGGATGCACAATATAGAAATACAGAGAAGAAAAAACAGCAATTGATTAATATATATGTGTGTGTGTTTGTATATTTAGAAATATATAAATAGTTTATATATTATAGTTTTGAAGGCAGATAGTGAAAGATTGGGTTGCCACATTGATACAGGCTCTGGTGAGACCTTTTGGATGTATCACACCATGGTGACAGCATCGTGATGTGAGCATTACGGTACCCAAAGATGAGGATTCATAAGAAGATAGATAGATAGATAGATAGATAGATAGATAGAGATATATGTTTGAAGTTACACAATTATTAACTTAAAGTGCTTCTAACTACCTAATGTCATTGCAAGCTTCATAGTAAGCTCACAAAAAAAAACCAAAAAAATATTAAATCATATTAGTACAAAATCATCAAACTACAGGTAAAGATAGTGATACCTTTTCTGAGCCAGAGTTGGGATGCCTGAAACCCATGTCGAAACTGGACTCGGTAACATGAGTGTCCATCTCTAATTTTGGTGTGCCTATTGTAAACAACAGGCAGACTTTCCCCAGAAGCTCACAGACTAGCTAGTCTGACTTACATAGTGGTGAGGAGACCCTGTCCAAATTGAGCAAGTTCTATGATGTGGCAGGTATTGCTTCCCATGATCTGGGGACATATGACAAGCTATGGCAACCATAACCTTATGGAACCAGCATAAAGCAGGCACCCAGATGCAGAGAATAAAACTGTTGAAGACACAGTGAAGGAGACTTCTGCTCAGTAAATGGTCTCAGGAAAATGCTGCCCCTTTGCAAAAGAATAAGGCTGGACCCCTATCTTGGCCATTCACAGAAGTCAACCGCAGTAGATGAAATAATAGGAAAAAAGTAGGCAACGATCTCATAGCTCATAGCTATGACCCAGAGACCAAGCGGCACACAAGCAGAAATAGGGTTACACCCACTGAAAAGCTTCTGCCCAGCCAAGGAGACAACTAGAGATGGAAGGGAAATGGAAGGGATGAAGAGTGGTTTAGAGACCTCACATCTGACAAGGAGCCAACAATTTATAATCCTGGAGTATAAATAAGGAATCCCACAGCTCAGCATCAAAACAAAAACAACAGAAAACGATTCCCAATTCCCTGAATTTTGAGGGGGAAAAAAAATCAGAAAATCGTGTTTCTGCTGTGCAGTCTTAGCTGGCTTCGAACTCAGGAGCTGCTTGCCCCACCCCACCCCCACATGCTGGGATTTCAGATGTCTGCAAGCCTAACTTCTCTGTTATGCTCCATCTTTCATGTGGCAGAGATTCCTCAGAGCCACAAGTTGGCACCCTGCCTCTTTATCCCCAGGGGAATGTGGGGGGGGAATTCTACTTATTTCTGTGTGTGAAATGGTTGAGCCTGCCATGTACTGACTGGATTCTCATTCTTCTGCATAGTCTGTGCTAAGGGGTGGGTCATCCCTGCATCCTTTCTCCTCTGCCATGGCCTTTTATCTGCTGCTTTAGGTCACTCTACAAGGGACAGGCACAGGGCCTTTCTGGAGTGTCTGCCACCTGTGTTTGAACAAGCCCTTTCCATAGTACTGGCTGCGTGGACACCAGGAGGTCCTCGTCCAGCTCGGTGCCAATCACTCAGCAGTGAGAGCTGTCCCCATGTGTCCCTAACTTGATTGCAACATTTGGATTCACTCTGCCCTCAGTTTCTGGGCTCCCCACTAGACCCCCCAATCCACATCTAACTCACCTGCTGTCTTCATGACCATACTTCTCAGCATCATTCCGTACCAAAGAGCATGTTCCCTGCCAGAGGCTCTGTCTTGGGGCTCTTCCTTGCACACACTACCCCGAGCCAGGCTGACAACTCACACAGTTTGCCTGGGTCTGAGAGGCTTCTGAGAACGTGTGACTGTTAGCCTGAAAACTGACTTCCCAACCAGAGAAGGGTCAGGCGAGCGTCTGTTTCCTCCACTTCCGATGCCATTAGCTGTGGAAAGCTGAGCACCGCTCACCAATTCTGGCTTGCCCTGCAGACCCCATCTGTAATCATGCGGTAGACACAGCTGCTGGGTATTTGTTCCTTCACCCACAGTTCAGGATATTTGACCCGCAGGTGTGTCCGTCACGGGCCTGTGGTCCTTGACTCTTCTCTTCCCTTTGGCTCCCTGATGAGTTTCAGTAACTCTCCTCCTACCTGCCACTCCTCATTGCTTTCCTACAACGCTGTTGTGTTTTAAGCGGCAGGATCTTCTCCAACTAATGATCTTGACCATCGTGGCTCAAATTCTTCCAGACACAGCAAAAGACGTCTCTGCTCAGAAAATCAGCCATCAACAGGCACGGTCTGGAATACCCCATTGTATAGAGATGTGCTAAGTAGTCACCCCGCTTTGTTCTCTATCTCAGAATGGGAAATGAGAAGCAGAGGCCAGAAGTGTCTAGGCAGCATGGCGGAGAAAGCATTTTTGATGTTTACACCACAGACATTTGAGAATTCTCCCTCCCTCCCTCCCTCCCTCCCTCCCTC
>NW_026068017.1:8440545-8451835 GCF_014885135.2 Alexandromys fortis | reverse complement strand
CCCCCCCCCCATTTTCTTACTTGTGTTTTCTCATTCTATCTTTGTTGATTTCTGGTACAGACATGCTACATTTTTTTTTAACCAAACTAAATTTGGCTGCAGTATCTTCCTTACCCCCCCAAGACTGCCACAAACTTCTTAATCACGAATGTTCATTTTCTTTCTCCTTCATCTCTTGAAGACTGCTATTTCTAGGGGGAGGTCTTTATTTATTTGTTTTGAGACAGAGTGTTGTCGTGTGAGCCAGGCTGGTTGTACACTCATGGGCTAGGAAGATGCTCTCACCTCCGACTCCCACATAGCTGGACTCCACGTGTGTACCACTGTACCCACCTCCTAGAAAGAGTGTTTGGCCACAAGTTACATTAGGCTTACCCGCTAGTGCCCTGCTATTTCTCTCCATAAAACCTAGCACACTAGACCACAAGGTGAAGCAGGTTGGTAGAATCCCAGGGTAACATGTCTCTGCCACTAAGCAACCAGCTGCGTGCACCACCTCCCCTAGGACAGCCCCATACCAGTTACCAGAATTCTGCTGTACTCGAGACTGACAGTGACACCCTTCAGACAGCAGGCTTCACTAGCAACTGAATTTCACTGAGTGCCTCCAAACAGCCATGCTCTAGTGCAGCAGACTGCCACGCTTCAGTGCAGCAGACCGCACCTCATTCCGCTGCAGCAGGCTGCGACATACTCTGCTGCGGCAGGCTGTGACACACTCAGACGTGGCAGGCTGTGCCACACTGTGTCTTCCTGAGTTGTCCCTGGTTTGCTGGTCAATAGTATTTCTTTTATAGCTACTTTTCAGTATTTAATTTTTTGTTTAGCTAATTTTGAGACAGGGTGTCACTATGTAATCTGGCTGACGCTCCACCTCAGTCTTGGTCTTCTCAGCTGAAGAATTACGTGTGTGGGGCTCTGACCTACCATTCTCTTTTTTAAATTAAAGATTCGGTCACTTAAATGTTTTATTTCTAGCTGGATGAGCTGCAGCTCTGTTTTTGTTTTGATAATTTGCTTTACAAGGAGGTTTCAGGACAAGGTTCTGCCCCCAGCAGTACATTTTATGATGTTTTCCTCTTTTTTCAAGATTAATAAAAAAAAGTTGTAATATTTTCTGTGGTCATAATTTTCAAAGTTGTTTAGGCCAATTTAACTGACACTTTTGATGTTTTTATTGAGTCTTCTCCATTTCTCGCTTGGAACCCTAGTTCAGTGACGAAATACTTTTTCCTACTTAGAAGGTTTGACAATGCCGTGTTTGTATCCCTTTCTCATAGTGTGCCTGTCTGTCTTGAGGTAGAACTGAAGAGTTTAAGATGTTGCTTCCTAGAACCTTTAAGACAGTTTTATATTTTTCTAAAGATAGTTTTATAAACTAGATATTCCTTCATGTATGTATCTGTTTATGGGAAGGGATAGGGAGAGGCCCAGAGCCCCTGATGTAGGATACCAACCACCCTCCATGGTTGAAACATGTACAATGTGATGCGCTGATCCTCGCCCACGCTTTCCTTCTGTTTCTGTGAGAAATACCCCTGGCCACAATCAACCCAGGGGAGGAAAGGCTACATTTGGCTTCCAGTTCCAAGTTACAGTTCATCAGCGAGGGGCAGTCAAGGCAGTCACTCAAAGTAGCTAGTCACATGACCGTCAAGAGCAGAGAGGAATAAACACATCCATCGTGCTGCCTGCTTGCTCGGCTGCTCACGCTCTCACCGAATTCCCTTAGACATCCAAGGACGACAGAAAGTGACGTCACCCATGCTGGACTGGGTCTTCCTGCATTAATCAACAATCAAGACAACCCCCTATAGGCCAACCGGATCTAGGCAGTTCCATAACCGAGACTGTCTTCCCGTGTGGCTTTATGTTGTGGTGTGCCAGCATTTAAAACTAACCATTTTGTATCTACGTTCCTGTGGTACAGGGCTGCTGTTTTAATTCTAGATCTATAACATCATGTGCCCATGAATACTTGGGTGTGTTTTCTTCTGTTTCACACATTGAGATCCCTTTGTGGGGTTTGAACTTTGAATGCGTGCTTGCCCACCGTCACATTTTCCATGTAATTTTTTGATTTTTCTTCATGTTTTTTCCGGGTTTGACCACCATTCCTTTCTTTCTCAGCAGTTTTCATTATAATACTATATATTATTAGCATAATAGACTAATACATGCTATTAATTTCAGCATAGTATTAGATTTCAAAAGAATTTCCCCATTTACCCACTTCTCTGATCCTCTCTCAGCTCACACATATTTCTTGTGATTGCTTCCTGTGTGTTCCTTGAAACCCTTATCTCTGTCTTAGGCTTTGAGTTTCATGAACATCACTCAGAAGTCCTTTGACTTGGGATACTGTTTGTGTGCAGAACCAACTGTTCTGCAAAGGGAGCCTTTGGAGGCAGAGCCTCCCTCTGTTTATTTGCCATTCTTTCTTCTCCTATCTCGTTACAACATATTTTTCAGACTGACTTCATTGAAATCATTCTTTATCTTTAAATGAGCATTCTTTTGCTCTTCTTTTTTTTTTTTTTTCTTTTTTTTTTATCACAAATGTAATCTGTCTTGTTTTGGACTGCTAGCTCTCAAATAATGACACAGAGACTTATTAATTATGAAAGCTTGGCGTTAGCTTAGGCTTGTTCCCAACCGGCTCTTATAACTTAAATTAAACAATTTATATATCAATCTACGTTCTGCCACATGGCTTGTGACCTCTCCTCATACTGTATGTGCAACTTGCTCTGTGTCTCATTGGTGCACACCTCAGATTCTTCGCAAGTTCCTCTCTTTCCCCGGAAGTCCTGCCTATTCTCTTCTGCCTAGCTGTTGGTCATTCAGCTCTTTATTTAAACAAACGAAGGTGTTTTAAGCAGAGACACATCTCCACAGTCGAAAAAAAAATTACCCTACAGCACACAAATTAACTTAAAAAAAAGGATAGAGGAATTCTTGAAGACATTTTACGTGGAGTTGTTTTAAGAGTACAATTTCCCGCTTCAATGAAGAATGGCTATGATGTATTGTGCATAGGTGCATCTCTCTCTCTCTCTCTCTCTCTCTCTCTCTCTCTCTCTCCCTCTCTCTGTATGTGTGTGTGTGTGTGTGTGTGTGTGTACTTTGTTACTTTAAAAGAGAGTTTAGTGTATATTTCATTCCAACAGGTGGCAACTACCGTGTAGCTAGCTAGCTACCTTGCCACATAGGCTACTGGCTTCCATTAGAAATAGCATATTTTCATAGCGTTTCTTTGCTTTTATTTTATAGAATGGTACTTGTAGTTTCTTACAGTGCCCGACCAGTCTCCCGAGGAAGGCAAATGAGTACTCAAAGCAAAACAGAGGCAGAAAGCCTGTGGAAGTTGTTTTGTCCCTGCCTGTGTGACCCAGTACTGTAACTTCGGATCTGTGGCCTTGCCCTCTTGGTGTTCCTCTAGCTTCTGTGGAATTTGGAGTTATTTCAGAGGGCCCAAACTCTTTAGGACAGATCAAAATCTGCTTTCTGGGAAGCTATGAAATCCTGACTGTGTTATGATACTGGAGGCAGATGATAGCAGAAATGAAGGGCTTTGGGAACTCAGTGGGGTGCAAATCTTCCAACCCTCAGAAACCCCCAGTGCCATGGGTGTGCAGCTTTCTCGGGATGAGAGTGGGCCAGCTTTCAGAAACTGGGGAGTGAACCAGAGTTTTCTAAGCAAACACAACGGTCACTTAAAATGAGGGGAAATTCTGAGAACGTGAGAGGTTTTTTCCTCTGGAAGGCACAAAGCTGTGCATGATGGTGCATGTTCATGAGCCTAACAAAAGCAAACACAATGAGCTGAAGATGTTGGGGCAAAAGACCATTGCATACCTCCCTTTGGGCTGTGGGGGAGCCTCCGTCTATGAACCCAAGCTCTAAGCTGCACCAGGACCTGCTTTCTGCTGAGTCCCTTCGATGCTTGGAATCAGCCTGACCTTCGTAGCATTTGACAAATAGGAGGATGGGTTTGGGTTTAGACGCTAATGTTCTGTTTCCCTTTCTGAATAAGCAATGACATAATAGCCATAAAGAACATCATATTTCTTTTGAAATGCAATTGTTTTTCTGTTCAAATGAGAGCCTGCTCATTTTTTAAAACAAATGAGTGCCGGGCTGCTCTCTGGAGCTAGCTTCTGCAAAGGACAGCTGATAACATTCGTGGAGCTGACACACAGTCGTTCTTGCTCAGTGCTACGACACGGATGCTTTAGACATCTCGACATCCATACGTCTGGAAGGCAACTTGGAAAGGAAGTCATCTGCAGAAGTCTGAAGTTGAAAAGACAAGATAAAACGGTTATTAATGGGTAGGTTAATGAATGAATGAATTCGTTCATTTGTTCCTCGAATGTTATTGCCAGACAACGTAATGTGGAAAGGAACAAAAATAGATATGGTCTTTGGCCTTGTGAAGTATGCAGTCTAGTCTGGGAGAGAGACAGGAATCAAATCCCCATAGCAACAGATAAAATTAAACTGCAAGGCAACCTTTGACCTCTGTTACAAGAACATAAATGTGTAGGGACTGCCTCATACCGGTAGAAGAGCTGAAAAGCACTGGACATGAGTGACATTTTCATAGTCTTCTGGTGCCCTGACTAAGAAGGGATGAATTCAGTGTTTCAGTAAACAAATACTGATTATTAAAATATGGAAACACACATAGACACATGCACTCCTA
The DNA here is from genome assembly GCF_014885135.2 of Alexandromys fortis. Classification (NCBI taxonomy): domain Eukaryota; kingdom Metazoa; phylum Chordata; class Mammalia; order Rodentia; family Cricetidae; genus Alexandromys; species Alexandromys fortis. The sequence goes on along the minus strand of NW_026068017.1, from coordinate 8,447,127 downwards.
CACGTGCACAACACACAGACATACACTCTTGCACAGACAAGCACGCACATCTTCACACACTCAAACATACACACATTCGTGCATACACACAGACACCCATGCACACATGCAGACAGACACACTTATGCAGATGCACACACAGGCAGACACGCACACATATGCATATATACAGAAAGACAGATACAAATAGACACATGCAGACACAAACACACAAATACTAGAACAAAGGTTTAAAGGTGGGAGGGGCCAGACGGCTCCGAGAGGCAGGCAGGGTCAAGCAGGAGACGGAATCCTGGCTGATAGGTCTAAGCGAGTGAGGTCTTATCCAGCCCCAACTTTCTACTTAAAGCCTGGGGTTAGAGCCCCCAGCTTATTGATTTCACCTAAAGATTTTTTTAAAAACACAAATTCTCAGACTTCTGCACAATCCACCCACTCTCCGAGAGGGGCAATTCTGCCCACAAAGACACTTGGCAACTGCTTTAAGAAATAACATTTTAGGGAAGGATAAGGGCCTCCCTTTGGCTGCCCTTCAATCACGTAGTAGCTCTGTCTGCTGTCAGATGCACGGATGAGATACAGTGCCATGTATGGTTAGGGAACACAGTGCATATAGACGCAGGCCTGGCTGTGGTTCCAGGCACCCACAGGGTCTGTGGCACCCTCACAGATAAGAGGATGCTATGGCCAAGACAAGACATGAAATACACATTGATTGGACACATGCTGACCAGGGTAGGTGTTTCTCTCTCACCCTTTGGATTCTGGGTATTTTGACCCAGGAAAGGAACGCCTTGTTGCTTTGCTCCATCCACCTGCTGGATACGCTTAGTAAACAGCCTTACTAGTAGGAGGGATGCAGATTCCTGCAAGAGTTCCCTGGGGCCGGAAAGAACTCCCCAGCCTCCTTTAAGCACGTGCTGTCAGAGAGCACCTCCTATGCAACTCTAAGTTGTCTCATAAACCATAAGGCCTAGAAAATGCCTCACCAATGTGTGAATCCAAGGCAAGAGTTGAGATTTTTTATTCTTACAACACATTGAAAGTCTTATCATGCGTGTGATTCATATGTGTAAGTGATGATCACGCATGTCACCTTGCTGTTCTAGGATTCAAGCTCTCTAGGTGAGAACACACCCGTCTCTGAAGCATCCATTGCGTTTTCCGCCATGTCCAAACATGAGCAAGGGCAGAGAACAAACTAAGAAAGAGCGAAGAAAAGCACATGAAAAATGGGAACTGAAGTGGAGCTGGTGAGCAGGCTTGGGGGTAAAGACCCTGACTGTTAACACCAAAGAACTGAGTTCTATCTTTGTGATCCATGCAGTAAGGGAGAACACTGACCTCTGTACATGTGTACCATGGCACAGATGAGCTCATACACAGATGCACAAATAAGCAAATAAACAAATAAGTGTAGAAGGCTAAGAGAATGAAATAAGATGTTAATAATATTTAATGTTGCAAATGCAATGATCAAGGAAACTTTCTAAAATCTTTCATTATAATTTCTGAGAACTGACGTGTGCTATTTCGTGCGTTTGATAGCTGGTATTTACTGAGTCCTGTCTACTGTCCAGATACGACACTAATTATTTTAAATGTATTAGCCCTGTTGATCTTTGCAATAACTGCAGGCAGCGCCTGACTTGCAATGGGTTGAGTGACGACTTTTGGCCACATGGTGATGTGGAAGTGAGAGGCCTTTGCTAGAAACTGTGTCTCGGAGTTTGATGTTGCCTTCTGGTCTGTTCCTCCCCTGGAGGTGTTGGCAGCAGTTCTGAACTACAGCTCGCCCTCAGCCCTGAGCAGCAGGGAACCCCTTAACACTCTCCTTCCTGCTGCACTGCCGGGCTGCTGAGCTGAGAGGGTCAGTGGGCTAGGTAGAGTCCATGCTCTTCCTACATAGAATATTTTCATTTCTTGATCAGCTTATGAGGACGCGACCCCATCACAAGTGCGGGGGCATCCGTGTAAGAAGCAGGGAATCCTCCTCTGATTCTTTAAAGAAAACAACAGCTGAAATCATGAGACAACTTAACAGGAGAGCTGCTAGCTAAAGTCTTACTCATCGGCGTTCCGAGATAGGAGAGCGTGAAGGGTTTACACCTAAGACAAAAGTAGGCATGAAGTGTTACATAGAGAAACAAGTTCCACTGTGTTGGAAAAGGCGTGCTGGGCTGTGGAAGGACAACCCATAAGCAAAACAAGCAAAGCCACAGCAAAACGTGAGATAAATCACACACACACAGGCAGACGTGAGCAGAAACCGTTAGTGGATGCACTCTAGTGTGTCGCTTGTGGCTTTTAATAAATGCAGACATTTATACATATTTAATCATAGATTTAAGAAAAGTAATGACAAAAAAGAACAGACACATACCACACTTGAGCTCTCAAAAAAGTGGAAAGCATTCAACTTTAAAATGCCCGTAATACATTAAAATAAACTAAATTGCATATTTATTTGCAAAATAAATCTTAGTCTATTCTCAAAAATGGAAGTTTCATAACAGCCACATTTACACATACTTTCATTTAAATATATATAAGTTGCTAATGCCAAATCAAATAAAACAAACCTAATCTCATAAAATTAAAACAAAATCCCGTATAAGTAGCTTTTGTACCTATGAGGGGGGAATGCAATTCAGAATTAATTTCAAAACAATGAGGAAGCTGGGGTGGAAAACTGTGGGGTGTTACCATGGTTACATGCAGGGCAAACGCACAGGTTTTAAACATTTCGTTACTAGTAAAAAAGGATGGGCACAGAAGAAGCACTGGCAGCCTGTGTGGGGAAAGCCAACCAGCCTTAGGAAGAAGAAGAGAGAAAAAGAGAGATGTGTGTGCTCGTTAAGAGAAAAGGGGCCTTGCAATTTATTCCTAAAATCTGATCCCTGGAGATTATCACTCTCACATCGGAACCAATCGCTTGGGTGAGGTCTACAAAGCTAATGCAAAAACAAAAACAAAAAAAATAAAAATAAAAACAAACAAACAAAAAACCCTGTGAGGTCTACAAATCTAACCACAAACGCAAGAAAGGAAAACCTGGGACAGGGACTCTTGGGAATTGTTTAAAGGCATCGTCAGGGTGTGCTGGGTCCTGCCTGATGCTAATACATTTGACAATCTCAGCGAAATACATGCTTTTCCAGGGGAATATAAAGGACCACAATGCAGAATGGACTATGGTTGGAGCAAAAGAGAAAGGCTGACCAGGGAAGAAAAGAATTCGGGAGAAACTGGGAGTGCTGTCCAAGGCCTCTCCAGGAGCAGCTCTGGGTTTATGAACAAGTGCTGTTTTCTCCGAGTCTGAAGAACAGATAATTCTTTTGCTCTATAAACCAGGAGGATAGAGGAAGATCCCGACCTTCCTGGTCGGTTTTATGACATGATCCTGACCCTGATTTCACAGCTGACAGCAATAGCAAGAGGGGGAGAGTACACGCTACCCCCACTCCACATTCAGAAAGAGACCAACAGCTGAGTCTGACACCAGGTCAGCAGCTACATGCTGGGGCCGAGTCTCCTCTTTCCCCTAACGCATTAAATATGTATTAGTGTTAAAAAATTATCATAGCCTGCATACACAGGTGAGAAGAAAGTTGGCAGGAAAACATCATAAAAATCTGGATGAGTTAATTGTGAACGCTAGCTCCCTGGAAAACCCAAGGCCATTTTGACGGGGAGGAAAAGGGCGGGTCTTCAACCAGGAATAGTTCTAAGCAATGTGGCGTGCCAGAGGCAGAGTCCTCCCAGGCAGGGCACACCTGCCCCCTCCAGGTCTCTACAACATGTTTGGACATGCGTAAAACAAAAATGGTTGGCGACAGAGGCACAGCCAACCATCAAAAATTTTCAGTCAATGTATTAGTTTTCCCTTAAAATTCAAGATGATCTAGTAAGCTTCTCTTAAACCTGGTGCGATACCTGGAAAGTTGGCAAAAAGCAGAATGAACACGCCCCTGCCCCAGTACACAGCAGCCCCATGGCAACTTTAAAAACAGCTTTTCAGAAATGTAAGGCTTGTTAAGCTACCAGGAAGCTGGATGGCAGTCAGCGGCCATGTAAAACACACTACCGCTACCACAAGCTATACTACCAAAAGGTACGAGCCGAACATGCTATTTCTGAAGAGCGAAACTGTGTGTTGCGAACGTGTTGATTTTCCAGGTTACGGTGCATTCAATGATTTCCAACTGCTTCCTTGCTGATGCTATTTCCTAAAGTGAAAACACAGTCTGATCATCCAGAACCACAGGAATGGGGGAGAGACATCTGCACTGAAGATCGCTGTGGGGACAGGCCACTTCGAGATCGAGAGAGGGAGTGAGGGAGGATAAAGGCATCTGGAGTGCGGACGGCTGACGTCACCTTTCAAATACCTAGTGAAAGAAACGTGGACACTAAAGAATTGGAGAAGGGAAGCATTCATTCGCAATCATTACTTGCAATCTTGAGTCATAATTATTTTATGTTTGTGACAGAGGTTTATGACAGTCACAGATGAGAGCCTAAGGGGAGAGAGCCGTGGCATTTGGGTTAGTTGTGGCAAATGTGAGGGTTTCAGAAACAGGGTAAAGAAGCTAGAAAAAGTGTGTCGGGGAATATTTTTAGGTCTGTGGCTTTTGTTTACACGGCATTTGTTTAACTCTGTGGAGCTGTGTCACTGTGCCTGTCTAAAACACCTGATGGCCCTAATAAAGAGATGAACGGCCAAGAGCACGGATAGGCAGGGCCGGCAGGCAGGGAGTATAGATGGAGAAATCTGGGGAAAGAGAGAACGAGGAGCAAGAGAACAAGGAGAGGAGGACTCCAGGGGCCAGCCACCCAGCTCCACATGGCAAGCCATGGAGGCAGAAGTAAAGAAATGTATACAAAAATAGAGAAAGATAAAAGCCCAGAGGCAAAAAGTAGTTGGGATAATATAGGTTAAGAAAAACTGGCAAGAAACAAGCCAAGCTAAGGCCAGGCATTCATAATTAAGAATAAGCCTCTGTGTGTGATTTATTTGGGAGCTGGGTGGCAGAGCCCCCCCCCCAAAAAAAAAACCCCAAAAACAAAAGAGTAAAATATGCCACAACAAGAGTGTGCTTAGGTTCTGGCCAGCACAGAAAGAGAAGGAAAGAATAAGGGAAAGTTACATCCTTCTGAGTCAGGACTCAGGGACCCAGAGCTAACAGCTTCCTGAACGCTCATAGGAACTGTGCTTGTGTGGGGGAGGATTCTGGGAAGGAAAAGTACATTATCTCATTAAAGGCAAAATTATTCACCTTCTCTTTTAGCGTGGCTTAAGGTAGATCCACCTTCCTGAGGTGTGGTCACTTGGCCAGACAGGGCCAGCTGTCAGGCCATCCCTGTCACTGTGGGCTGAAGCCAGTCCTCTTTAAAGACGTTTCTGTCACACTGATGAGACAGAAAACTCACACAATCAATCAATTCCAAATTGATTAAATATTTGAAAAAAATAATCTGAGTGAAAAATATAAAATCAGGACAGCACTAAAAGAAAATGAGTACTAGACAGAATTGATTTTTAAGTAAAAATTGTTCAGCAACAATAAAAATAGCTTGGGTAAATAAATACTTCAAAACAACTATATAATTCTCAACATCAATCCTGTGTTTGCATAATAGTACATTTATGATAAAGGGCAATATCCTCAGTATAGAGAGGGTTTATGTGTGCACAGATACATGTGATGTTTACACACAGAGACATCAGGGTGGAAGCAGATGCTGGGGCAGAATGGCTAGTTTCCAAGAAAGAAAAATGCAAACGTTTATCAGTGTGGAACCTTTAACTTCCAAAGTTGACAAAATAAATACGAAGCAATCTATACACCATTGGAGAAGAAACTCATCTCTGCTTTTCCCAGTGAACAAGAAGAAAGCCATTACCCATCATGCTACAAGTGAAGGGCACCTAGCCAGTGTGTCAGGAAAAAAAATCCAGGCTGCGACAAAGTCACTCTCTCTTTTTCTAGCTACCATGGGCCTTTCCATGTTACTTCTGAGCTGAGAAAAACAATATTGATGGCCCTTAGGACCAATGAGATAGAATGAGTGAGCAGAGACAACGCAGAGGGCAGGTCGTGTCGTCTGTGCTCGATAAACATCCCCTCAAAAACCCTTTTCCATGTGTGTAACCTTTGATCTCATAATACACTGCAATACCCCCAAGGAAGTAATCAGAGAATACACATTTATTAATGTAATATTTGAGTATGCATATATATATATACACACATACTATTATAGTCACCCAGTTATTTAGTCTAAGTGACTACATGATTATAGCAGCTGTATTTAAAAGATCAGGAAACTCAAAGACACCAAATCCCCAGTGCTTGGGATGTAGTTTAATAGATTAAGAGTCCAATTAAAAGTTAACACACTATCCTGAGTGAGGTAACCCAGACCCAAAAAGATGAACTTGGGATGTACTCACTCATAATTGGTTTCTAGAGATAAATAAAGGTCAGTGAGTCTATAATTTGATCTCCTAAAGAAGCTAAATAAGAAGGTGATCCCAAAGAAAAACATATAGCTATCCTCCTGATTATGGGAAGTAGA